>NW_027614054.1:2500-30398 GCF_965212315.1 Lampetra planeri
CCCCCTCCCCCCCTCCCTGCCCCCCTCCCCTCTCCCTCCCCACTCCCCCCCTCCCCTCTCCCCTCTCCCTCCCCACTCCCTGCCCCCCTCTCCCTCCCCACTCCCCCCCCACTCCCTGCCCCCCCCCCCTCCCCCCTCCCTGCCCCCCTCCCCTCTCCCTCCCCACTCCCCCCCACTCCCTGCCCCCCCCCCCTCCCCCCTCCCTGCCCCCCCTCCCCTCTCCCTCCCCACTCCCCCCCCTCCCCTCTCCCTCCCCACTCCCTGCCCCCCTCCCCCTCTCCCTCCCCACTCCCTGCCCCCCTCCCCTCTCCCTCCCCACTCCCTGCCCCCCCTCCCCTCTCCCTCCCACTCCCTGCCCCCCCCCCCCTCTCCCTCCCCACTCCCCCCCACTCCCTGCCCCCCCCCCCTCCCCCCTCCCTGCCCCCCTCCCCTCTCCCTCCCCACTCCCCCCCTCCCCTCTCCCTCCCCACTCCCTGCCCCCCTCCCCTCTCCCTCCCACTCCCTGCCCCCCCCCCCCCTCTCCCTCCCCCACTCCCCCCCCACTCCCTGCCCCCCCCCCTCCCCCCCTCCCTGCCCCCCTCCCCTCTCCCTCCCCACTCCCCCCCCTCCCCTCTCCCTCCCCACTCCCTGCCCCCCTCCCCTCTCCCTCCCACTCCCTGCCCCCCCCCCCCCTCTCCCTTCCCACTCCCCCCCCACTCCCTGCCCCCCCCCCCCTCCCCCCCTCCCTGCCCCCCTCCCCTCTCCCTCCCCACTCCCCCCCCTCCCCTCTCCCTCCCCACTCCCTGCCCCCCTCTCCCTCCCCACTCCCCCCCACTCCCTGCCCCCCCCCCCTCCCCCCCTCCCTGCCCCCCTCCCCTCTCCCTCCCCACTCCCCCCCACTCCCTGCCCCCCCCCCCTCCCCCCTCCCTGCCCCCCTCCCCTCTCCCTCCCCACTCCCCCCCTCCCCTCTCCCTCCCCACTCCCTGCCCCCCTCCCCTCTCCCTCCCCACTCCCTGCCCCCCCTCCCCTCTCCCTCCCCACTCCCTGCCCCCCTCCCCTCTCCCTCCCACTCCCTGCCCCCCCCCCCCTCTCCCTCCCCACTCCCCCCCACTCCCTGCCCCCCCCCCCTCCCCCCTCCCTGCCCCCCCTCCCCTCTCCCTCCCCACTCCCCCCCTCCCCTCTCCCTCCCCACTCCCTGCCCCCCTCCCCTCTCCCTCCCCACTCCCTGCCCCCCTCCCCTCTCCCTCCCCACTCCCTGCCCCCCTCCCCTCTCCCTCCCACTCCCTGCCCCCCCCCCCCTCTCCCTCCCCACTCCCCCCCACTCCCTGCCCCCCCCCCTCCCCCCTCCCTGCCCCCCTCCCCTCTCCCTCCCCACTCCCCCCCTCCCCTCTCCCTCCCCCACTCCCCCCCACTCCCTGCCCCCCCCCCTCCCCCCCCCCCCTCCCCCCTCCCTGCCCCCCTCCCCGCGTGTCTGAGTCAGGCTGCAGACGGCCATGGTGGGCCTACAGTCATTCAGGTGGACGCAGCTCAGCAGACAGGTAGCACCATCACCACCATCACCACCATCACCAACATCACCAACATCACCATCACCACCATCACCAACATCACCACCACCATCACCACCATCATCACCATCATCACCATCACCACCATCACCACCATCACCACCACCACCACTATCACCACCATCACCACCATCACCACCACCACCATCATCATCACCACCATCACCACCATTATCATCATCTTCACTAACATCATCACCATCACTAACATCATCATCTTCACTAACATCACCATCACCACCACCACCATCATCACCACCATCACCACCACCACCACCATCACCACCATCACCACCATCACCACCATCACCACCATCACCACCACCACCACCATCACCACCATCACCACCATCACCACCACCACCACCATCACCACCACCACCACCATCACCACCATCACCACCATCACCACCACCATCACCACCATCACCACCATCACCACCATCACCACCATGACCACCATCACCACCATCACCACCATCACCACCATCACCACCATCACCACCATCACCACCATCACCACCATCACCACCACCATCACCACCACCATCACCACCACCATCACCACCATCACCACCATCACCACCACCATCACCACCATCACCACCACCATCACCACCATCACCACCATGACCACCACCACCATCACCACCACCATCACCACCATCACCACCATCACCATCACCACCATCACCACCACCATCACCACCATCACCACCATGACCACCATCACCACCACCATCACCACCATCACCACCACCACCATCACCACCATCACCACCACCATCACCACCACCATCACCACCATCACCACCATCACCACCATCACCACCACCATCACCACCATCACCACCATCACCACCATCACCCTCCTCCATCTCTTCCAGACTTCCCAGCTGATGTTGCTGGCTGCACTCTCTCCAACGGCCCCTCACGGGGGTCTCCCTCCCGAGGAGGCGTGGCCAGTCACCTTGGGGGGCGTGTCCAACCACCTTGGGGGCGTGTCCAACCAGCTTGGGGGCGTGTCCAACCAGCTTGGGGGCGTGGCCAGTCACCAAGTGGGCGTGTCCAACCAGCACGTGGGCGTGTCCAACCAGCACGTGGGCGTGTCCAACTACCTTGGGGGCGTGTCCAGTCACTATGGGGGCGTGTCCAACCAGCACGTGGGCGTGTCCAACCACATTGGCGTATCCAATCACCAAGTGGGCGTGTCCAACCAGCTTGGGGGCGTGTCCAACCAGCAAGTAGGTGTGTCCAGTCACCAAGTGGGCGTGTCCAACCACCTTGGGGGAGTGTCCAACCACCACGTGGGCGTGTCCAACCAGCACGTGGGCGTGTCCAACCACCACGTGGGCGTGTCCAACCACCAAGTGGGCGTGTCCAACCAGCACGTGGGCGTGGTCACCCACCACCACCACCACCCCCCCCCACTACCACCACCACCACCAGCAGCAGCAGCAGCAGCTCGGCTCCAGGCCAATCGGCGGCCGCGGCGAGGGCCGCGTGGCCTCCGTGGGGCCTGCGGGGGGCCCCAGGCGTCACCGTGGGCGCCCCGTGGGGCCCAAGGCCCGCGTGGTGCAGCGGCTGGCGGCCGTCGAGTCGTCGAGCGAAGCCGACAGCGACGGGGGATACTTCAGCCCCAAGCATCTGGTCACGGCGGCCGGGCAGCTGCAGCAGCAGCAGCAGCAGCAGCTGATGCAGCAGCAGCAGCAGCATCAGCAGCATCAGCAGCATCAGCACCAGGGCAGTAGCAAGCAGTCACGTGGTGAGGGTTGGACCCCGTGCTAGCTGTGTGTGTGTGCGCGTGTCTCCCCGCGTCTCTCCCCTGTCTCTCCCCGTGTCTCCCCCCGTGTCTCCCCCCCGTGTCTCACCGTGTCTCACCGTGTCTCACCGTGTCTCCCCCCCGTGTCTCACCGTGTCTCCCCGCGTCTCTCCCCTGTCTTTCCCCGTGTCTCCCCCCCGTGTCTCCCCGTGTCTCCCCGCGTCTCTCCCCCTGTCTCTCCCCGTGTCTCCCCCCCGTGTCTCACCGTGTCTCCCCGTGTCTCCCCGCGTCTCTCCCCTGTCTCTCCCCGTGTCTCCCCCCCGTGTCTCACCGTGTCTCCCCGTGTCTCCCCGCGTCTCTCCCCTGTCTCTCCCCGTGTCTCCCCCGCGTGTCTCACCGTGTCTCCCCCGTGTCTCCCCGCGTCTCTCCCCTGTCTCTCCCCGTGTCTCCCCCCCGTGTCTCACCGTGTCTCCCTGCGTCTCTCCCCTGTCTCTCCCCGTGTCTCCCCCCCGTGTCTCACCGTGTCTCCCCATGTCTCCCCGCGTCTCTCCCCTGTCTCTCCCCGTGTCTCCCCCCCGTGTCTCACCGTGTCTCCCTGCGTCTCTCCCCTGTCTCTCCCCGTGTCTCCCCCCCGTGTCTCACCGTGTCTCCCCGTGTCTCCCCGTGTCTCCCCGCGTCTCTCCCCTGTCTCTCCCCGTGTTTCCCCCCCGTGTCTCCCCCCCGTGTCTCACCGTGTCTCACCGTGTCTCTCCCCTGTCTCTCCCCGTGTCTCCCCCCCGTGTCTCACCTTGTCTCCCCGTGTCTCCCCGCGTCTCTCCCCTGTCTCTCCCCGTGTCTCCCCCCCGTGTCTCACCGTGTCTCACCGTGTCTCACCGTGTCTCACCGTGTCTCTCCCCTGTCTCTCCCCGTGTCTCCCCCCCGTGTCTCCCCGTGTCTCCCCGTGTCTCCCCGTGTCTCCCCGTGTCTCCCCACGTCTCTCCCCTGTCTCTCCCCGTGTCTCCCCCCCGTGTCTCACCGTGTCTCCCCGTGTCTCCCCGCGTCTCTCCCCTGTCTCTCCCCGTGTCTCCCCCCCCGTGTCTCACCGTGTCTCTCCGTGTCTCCCCGCGTCTCTCCCCTGTCTCTCCCCGTGTCTCCCCCCCGTGTCTCCCCGTGTCTCCCCGCGTCTCTCCCCTGTCTCTCCCCGTGTCTCCCCCCCGTGTCTCACCGTGTCTCTCCGTGTCTCCCCGCGTCTCTCCCCTGTCTCTCCCCGTGTCTCCCCCGCGTGTCTCACCGTGTCTCCCCGTGTCTCCCCGCGTCTCTCCCCTGTCTCTCCCTGTGTCTCCCCCCCGTGTCTCACCGTGTCTCCCCGTGTCTCCCTGCGTCTCTCCCCTGTCTCTCCCCGTGTCTCCCCCCCGTGTCTCACCGTGTCTCTCCCCTGTCTCTCCCCGTGTCTCCCCCCCGTGTCTCCCCGTGTCTCCCCGTGTCTCCCCGCGTCTCTCCCCTGTCTCTCCCCGTGTCTCCCCCCCGTGTCTCACCGTGTCTCCCCGTGTCTCCCTGCGTCTCTCCCCTGTCTCTCCCCGTGTCTCCCCCCTGTGTCTCACCGTGTCTCACCGTGTCTCACCGTGTCTCACCGTGTCTCTCCCCTGTCTCTCCCCGTGTCTCTCCCCCGTGTCTCACTGTGTCTCCCCGTGTCTCCCCGCGTCTCTCCCCTGTCTCTCCCCGTGTCTCCCCCCCGTGTCTCACCGTGTCTCACCGTGTCTCCCTCCCCCCCGTGTCTCACCGTGTCTCACCGTGTCCCCCCCCCCCGTGTCTCACCGTGTCTCACCGTGTCTCCCTCCCCCCCGTGTCTCACTGCGTCTTCTCTCCCACGTGTCCACCCCGTGTCTCACCGTGTCTCCCCCCCGTGTCTCACCGTGTCTCCCCCCCCGTGTCTCCCCCCGTGTCTCCCCCCCGTGTCTCCCCCCCCGTGTCTCCCCCCGTGTCTCCCCCCCCGTGTCTCCCCCCCGTGTCTCCCCCCCCGTGTCTCCCCCCCCGTGTCTCCCCCGCGTGTCTCACCGTGTCTCCCCCGTGTCTCCCCGCGTCTCTCCCCTGTCTCTCCCCGTGTCTCCCCCCCGTGTCTCACCGTGTCTCCCCGTGTCTCCCCGTGTCTCCCCGCGTCTCTCCCCTGTCTCTCCCCGTGTCTCCCCCCCCGTGCCTCACCGTGTCTCCCCGTGTCTCCCTGCGTCTCTCCCCTGTCTCTCCCCGTGTCTCCCCCCCGTGTCTCACCGTGTCTCACCGTGTCTCACCGTGTCTCACCGTGTCTCACCGTGTCTCACCGTGTCTCTCCCCTGTCTCTCCCCGTGTCTCCCCCCCGTGTCTCACCGTGTCTCCCCGTGTCTCCCCGCGTCTCTCCCCTGTCTCTCCCCGTGTCTCCCCCCCGTGTCTCACCGTGTCTCACCGTGTCTCCTTCCCCCCCCGTGTCTCACCGTGTCTCACCGTGTCCCCCCCCCCGTGTCTCACCGTGTCTCACCGTGTCTCCCTCCCCCCCGTGTCTCACTGCGTCTTCTCTCCCACGTGTCCACCCCGTGTCTCACCGTGTCTCCCCCCCGTGTCTCACCGTGTCTCCCCCCCCGTGTCTCCCCCCCCGTGTCTCCCCCCGTGTCTCCCCCCCGTGTCTCCCCCCCCGTGTCTCCCCCCGTGTCTCCCCCGCCGTGTCTCCCCCCCCGTGTCTCCCCCCCCGTGTCTCCCCCCCGTGTCTCACCGTGTCTCCCCGTGTCTCCCCCGTGTCTCACCGTGTCTCCCTCCCGTGTCTCACCGTGTCTCCCCCCCCGTGTCTCCCCCGTGTCTCCCCCGTGTCTCACCGTGTCTCCCTCCCGTGTCTCACCGTGTCTCCCCCCCCCGTGTCTCCCCCCCCCGTGTCTCACCCCCGTGTCTCTCCCCGCGCTGCGTAGAATCCCGTCTTCATGAAGAGGCAGTTCCCTCCACACGTCACTCGCCATGCCAGCCTCGCTCCCTCCTCCTGCTCCTACTCACGAGGTGAGAAGATGCACACGCACGCACGCACGCACGCACGTGTCCCATCGGTGAGCTCCTCCGGCAGGCAAGGCTGCGTTGGCTGGGTCATGTAGCCCCGCATGCCCAGCCACCGCATGCCTAAACAGCTTTTGTTCGGCCGGATCGAGGGGGCTAAACGGGCGCGGCACGGGCTAGAGAAGAGATGGAGTGACGTGGTACAGGAGGACGTGGAGCTGAGTGAGTGGGTGGGTGAGTGGGTGAGTGTGTGAGTGGCACGGGCTAGAGAAGAGATGGAGTGATGTGGTACAGGAGGACGTGGAGCTGAGTGGACTTGCCGATGACTGGTACCAGCGGTGTCAAGATCGGCCTCAGTGGAGGAGGCTCGTGAAGGACGCTGCTGGGCAGTTGGAGGCAGTCGCCCTCCAACAACAACGGAGGGCGGAGGAGCGACGCTCACAACAACGAGCGGAGCGCCGGGTGGCTAAAGCACAGCAAGTTTGCACAGTAGGGGGCACAGGTGGTGCATCAGCCAGTCTTCTCGGTCGACCCGTGGCACCTGCTAGGTCTGTCCCGTGACCTCCTCATGCACCTAGCCTGGCACAGCAGCACAAACCATGGCATCTGCTAGGTCTGCCCCGTCACCTCCTCATGCACCTAGCCTGGCACAGCAGTACAACCCATGGCATCTGCTGGGTCTGCCCCGTGACCTCCTCATGCACCTAGCCTGGCACAGCAGTACAACCCATGGCATCTGCTGGGTCTGCCCCGTGACCTCCTCATGCACCTAGCCTGGCACAGCAGTACAAACCATGGCATCTGCTAGGTCTGCCCCGTCACCTCCTCATGCACCTAGCCTGGCACAGCAGTACAACCCATGGCATCTGCTGGGTCTGCCCCGTGACCTCCTGCCGGCGGGCGTTCGACACTTCACGTGGCCTCAGGGTGCACTTGGCCTGGCACAAGCGTCGTGGTGACGTCACCGCCACTTAGTGGCGAATGGCGGTTGTTGTTGTTGTGTGGGGAGTGGTAGTGTAGTGGTTAGCGCTACGCTGCGCTATCTGAACTGTCCTGGGCCTCCCCTAGGTCGACTCAGCCTCATGAGTACCTGGTGTAGCGGTGTGGTGCTGGCCACCCACCCCCTCGTGTGCCGTGCCGGCCTTCATAGGTGCTACTCGCTAACAGCACTTGCCCCTACAGTCTGTTAAGGCTACACGGGTGACCTTTGTCTAGAGACCCATAGACTCACCACACAGAGACCCACAGACTCACCACACAGAGACCCATAGACTCACCACACAGAGACCCATAGACTCACCACACAGAGACCCACAGACTCACCACACAGAGACCCACAGACTCACCACACAGAGACCCACAGACTCACCACACAGAGACCCACGGACTCACCACACAGAGACCCACAGACTCACCACACAGAGATCCATAGACTCACCACACAGAGACCCACAGACTCACCACACAGAGATCCATAGACTCACCACACAGAGACCCACAGACTCATCACACAGAGACCCACAGACTCACCACAGAGACCCACAGACTCACCACAGAGACCCACAGACTCACCACACAGAGACCCACAGACTCACCACACAGACCCACAGACTCACCACACAGAGATCCATAGACTCACCACACAGAGACACACAGACTCATCACACAGAGACCCACAGACTCATCACACAGAGACCCACAGACTCACCACACAGAGACCCGCAGACTCACCACACAGAGATCCATAGACTCACCACACAGAGACACACAGACTCACCACACAGAGACCCACAGACTCACCACACAGAGACCCACAGACTCACCACACAGAGACCCACAGAGACCCACAGAGACCCACAGACTCACCACACAGAGACCCACAGACTCACCACACAGAGACCCACAGACTCACCACACAGAGATCCACAGAGACCCACAGAGACCCACAGACTCACCACACAGAGACCCACAGACTCACCACACAGAGATCCACAGACTCACCACACAGAGACCCACAGACTCACCACACAGAGACCCATAGACTCACCACACAGAGACCCACAGACTCACCACACAGAGACCCACAGACTCATCACACAGAGACCCATAGACTCACCACACAGAGACCCACAGACTCATCACACAGAGACCCACAGACTCACCACACAGAGACCCATAGACTCACCCCACAGAGACCCACAGACTCACCACACAGAGACCCACAGACTCACCAAACAGAGACCCACAGACTCACCACACAGAGACCCACAGACTCACCACACAGAGACCCACAGACTCACCACACAGAGACCCACAAAGACCCACAGAGACCCACAGACTCACCACACAGAGACCCACAGACTCATCACACAGAGACCCACAGACTCACCACACAGAGACCCACAGACTCATCACACAGAGACCCACAGACTCACCACACAGAGACCCACAGACTCACCACACAGAGATCCATAGACTCACCACACAGAGACACACAGACTCACCACACAGAGACCCACAGACTCACCACACAGAGACCCACAGACTCACCACACAGAGACCCACAGAGACCCACAGACTCACCACACAGAGACCCACAGACTCACCACACAGAGACCCACAGACTCACCACACAGAGATCCACAGAGACCCACAGAGACCCACAGACTCACCACACAGAGACCCACAGACTCACCACACAGAGACCCACAGACTCACCACACAGAGATCCACAGACTCACCCACACAGAGACCCACAGACTCACCACACAGAGACCCATAGACTCACCACACAGAGACCCACAGACTCACCACACAGAGACCCACAGACTCATCACACAGAGACCCATAGACTCACCACACAGAGACCCACAGACTCATCACACAGAGACCCACAGACTCACCACACAGAGACCCATAGACTCACCCCACAGAGACCCACAGACTCACCACACAGAGACCCACAGACTCACCACACAGAGACCCACAGACTCACCACACAGAGACCCACAAAGACCCACAGAGACCCACAGACTCACCACACAGAGACCCACAGACTCATCACACAGAGACCCACAGACTCACCACACAGAGACCCACAGACTCATCACACAGAGACCCACAGACTCACCACACAGAGACCCACAGACTCACCACAGAGACCCACAGACTCACCACACAGAGACCCACAGACTCACCACACAGAGACCCACAGACTCACCGCACAGAGACCCACAGACTCACCACACAGAGACCCACAGACTCATCACACAGAGACCCACAGACTCACCACACAGAGACCCACAGACTCACCACACAGAGACCCACAGACTCACCACACAGAGACCCACAGACTCATCACACAGAGACCCACAGACTCACCACACAGAGACCCACAGACTCACCACACAGAGACCCACAGACTCATCACACAGAGACCCACAGACTCACCACAGAGACCCACAGACTCACCACACAGAGACCCACAGACTCACCACACAGAGACCCACAGACTCACCACACAGAGACCCACAGACTCACCACAGGACCCACAGACTCACCACACAGAGACCCACAGACTCACCACACAGAGACCCACAGACTCACCACACAGAGACCCACAGACTCACCACACAGAGACCCACAGACTCACCACACAGAGACCCACAGACTCACCACACAGAGACCCACAGACTCACCACAGAGACCCACAGACTCACCACACAGAGACCCACAGACTCACCACACAGAGACCCACAGACTCACCACAGAGACCCACAGACTCACCACACAGAGACCCACAGACTCACCACAGAGACCCACAGACTCACCACAGAGACCCACAGACTCACCACACAGAGACCCACAGACTCACCACACAGAGACCCACAGACTCACCACAGAGACCCACAGACTCACCACACAGAGACCCACAGACTCACCACACAGAGACCCACAGACTCACCACACAGAGACCCACAGACTCACCACAGAGACCCACAGACTCACCACACAGAGACCCACAGACTCATCACACAGAGACCCACAGACTCACCACAGAGACCCACAGACTCACCACACAGAGACCCACAGACTCACCACACAGAGACCCACAGACTCACCACACAGAGATCCATAGACTCACCACACAGAGACACACAGACTCACCACACAGAGACCCACAGACTCACCACACAGAGACCCACAGACTCACCACACAGAGACCCACAGACTCACCACAGAGACCCACAGGCTCACCACAGAGACCCACAGACTCACCACACAGAGACCCACAGACTCACCACACAGAGACCCACAGACTCACCACACAGAGATCCACAGACTCACCACACAGAGACCCACAGACTCACCACACAGAGACCCACAGACTCACCACAGAGACCCACAGACTCACCACAGAGACCCACAGACTCACCACACAGAGACCCACATACTCACCACACAGACCCACAGACTCACCACACAGAGATCCATAGACTCACCACACAGAGACACACAGACTCATCACACAGAGACCCACAGACTCATCACACAGAGACCCACAGACTCACCACACAGAGACCCACAGACTCACCACACAGAGATCCATAGACTCACCACACAGAGACACACAGACTCACCACACAGAGACCCACAGACTCACCACACAGAGACCCACAGACTCACCACACAGAGACCCACAGAGACCCACAGAGACCCACAGACTCACCACACAGAGACCCACAGACTCACCACACAGAGACCCACAGACTCACCACACAGAGATCCACAGAGACCCACAGAGACCCACAGACTCACCACACAGAGACCCACAGACTCACCACACAGAGATCCACAGACTCACCACACAGAGACCCACAGACTCACCACACAGAGACCCATAGACTCACCACACAGAGACCCACAGACTCACCACACAGAGACCCACAGACTCATCACACAGAGACCCATAGACTCACCACACAGAGACCCACAGACTCATCACACAGAGACCCACAGACTCACCACACAGAGACCCATAGACTCACCCCACAGAGACCCACAGACTCACCACACAGAGACCCACAGACTCACCACACAGAGACCCACAGACTCACCACACAGAGACCCACAGACTCACCACACAGAGACCCACAGACTCACCACACAGAGACCCACAGACTCACCACACAGAGACCCACAAAGACCCACAGAGACCCACAGACTCACCACACAGAGACCCACAGACTCATCACACAGAGACCCACAGACTCACCACACAGAGACCCACAGACTCATCACACAGAGACCCACAGACTCACCACACAGAGACCCACAGACTCACCACACAGAGATCCATAGACTCACCACACAGAGACACACAGACTCACCACACAGAGACCCACAGACTCACCACACAGAGACCCACAGACTCACCACACAGAGACCCACAGAGACCCACAGAGACCCACAGACTCACCACACAGAGACCCACAGACTCACCACACAGAGACCCACAGACTCACCACACAGAGATCCACAGAGACCCACAGAGACCCACAGACTCACCACACAGAGACCCACAGACTCACCACACAGAGATCCACAGACTCACCACACAGAGACCCACAGACTCACCACACAGAGACCCATAGACTCACCACACAGAGACCCACAGACTCACCACACAGAGACCCACAGACTCATCACACAGAGACCCATAGACTCACCACACAGAGACCCACAGACTCATCACACAGAGACCCACAGACTCACCACACAGAGACCCATAGACTCACCCCACAGAGACCCACAGACTCACCACACAGAGACCCACAGACTCACCACACAGAGACCCACAGACTCACCACACAGAGACCCACAAAGACCCACAGAGACCCACAGACTCACCACACAGAGACCCACAGACTCATCACACAGAGACCCACAGACTCACCACACAGAGACCCACAGACTCATCACACAGAGACCCACAGACTCACCACACAGAGACCCACAGACTCACCACAGAGACCCACAGACTCACCACACAGAGACCCACAGACTCACCACACAGAGACCCACAGACTCACCGCACAGAGACCCACAGACTCACCACACAGAGACCCACAGACTCATCACACAGAGACCCACAGACTCACCACACAGAGACCCACAGACTCACCACACAGAGACCCACAGACTCATCACACAGAGACCCACAGACTCACCACACAGAGACCCACAGACTCACCACACAGAGACCCACAGACTCATCACACAGAGACCCACAGACTCACCACAGAGACCCACAGACTCACCACACAGAGACCCACAGACTCACCACACAGAGACCCACAGACTCACCACACAGAGACCCACAGACTCACCACAGGACCCACAGACTCACCACACAGAGACCCACAGACTCACCACACAGAGACCCACAGACTCACCACACAGAGACCCACAGACTCACCATACAGAGACCCACAGACTCACCACAGAGACCCACAGACTCACCACACAGAGACCCACAGACTCACCACAGAGACCCACAGACTCATCACACAGAGACCCACAGACTCACCACAGAGACCCACAGACTCACCACAGAGACCCACAGACTCACCACAGAGACTCACAGACTCACCACACAGAGACCCACAGACTCACCACAGAGACCCACAGACTCATCACACAGAGACCCACAGACTCACCACAGAGACCCACAGACTCACCACACAGACCCACAGACTCACCACACAGAGACCCACAGACTCACCACAGAGACCCACAGACTCACCACACAGAGACCCACAGACTCACCACAGAGACCCACAGACTCATCACACAGAGACCCACAGACTCACCACACAGAGACCCACAGACTCACCACAGAGACCCACAGACTCACCACACAGAGACCCACAGACTCACCACAGAGACCCACAGACTCACCACACAGAGACCCACAGACTCACCACAGAGACCCACAGACTCATCACACAGAGACCCACAGACTCACCACAGAGACCCACAGACTCACCACAGAGACCCACAGACTCACCACAGAGACCCACAGACTCACCACAGAGACCCACAGACTCACCACAGAGACTCACAGACTCGCCACACAGAGACCCACAGACTCGCCACACAGAGACCCACAGACTCACCACACAGAGATCCACAGACTCACCATACAGAGACCCACAGACTCACCACACAGAGACCCACAGACTCACCACACAGAGACCCACAGACTCACCACAGAGACCCACAGACTCACCACACAGAGACCCACAGACTCACCACACAGAGACCCACAGACTCACCACACAGAGACCCACAGACTCACCACACAGAGACCCACAGACTCACCACACAGAGACCCACAGACTCACCACACAGAGACCCACAGACTCACCACACAGAGACCCACAGACTCACCACAGAGACCCACAGACTCACCACACAGAGACCCACAGACTCACCACACAGAGACCCACAGACTCACCACAGAGACCCACAGACTCACCACACAGAGACCCACAGACTCACCACACAGAGACCCACAGACTCACCACAGAGACCCACAGACTCACCACACAGAGACCCACAGACTCACCACACAGAGACCCACAGACTCACCACACAGAGACCCACAGACTCACCACACAGAGACCCACAGACTCACCACACAGAGACCCACAGACTCACCACAGAGACCCACAGACTCACCACACAGAGACCCACAGACTCACCACAGAGACCCACAGACTCACCACACAGACCCACAGACTCACCACAGAGACCTACAGACTCACCACACAGAGACCCACAGACTCACCACAGAGACCCACAGACTCACCACACAGAGACCCACAGACTCACCACAGAGACCCACAGACTCACCACACAGAGACCCACAGACTCACCACAGAGACCCACAGACTCATCACACAGAGACCCACAGACTCACCACAGAGACCCACAGACTCACCACACAGACCCACAGACTCACCACACAGAGACCCACAGACTCACCACAGAGACCCACAGACTCACCACACAGAGACCCACAGACTCACCACAGAGACCCACAGACTCACCACAGAGACCCACAGACTCACACACAGAGACCCACAGACTCACCACAGAGACCCACAGACTCACCACAGAGACCCACAGACTCACCACAGAGACCCACAGACTCACCACAGAGACCCACAGACTCACCACAGAGACCCACAGACTCACCACACAGAGACCCACAGACTCACCACACAGAGACCCACAGACTCACCACACAGAGACCCACAGACTCACCACAGAGACCCGCAGACTCACCATAGAGACCCACAGACTCACCACAGAGACCCACAGACTCACCACAGAGACCCACAGACTCATCACAGAGACCCACAGACTCACCACACAGAGACCCACAGACTCACCACACAGAGACCCACAGACTCACCACACAGAGACCCACAGACTCACCACACAGAGACCCACAGACTCACCACACAGAGACCCATAGACTCACCACACAGAGACCCACAGACTCACCACAGAGACCCACAGACTCACCACAGAGACCCACAGACTCACCACACAGAGACCCACAGACTCACCACACAGAGACCCACAGACTCACCACACAGAGACCCATAGACTCACCACACAGAGACCCACAGACTCACCACAGAGACCCACAGACTCACCACAGAGACCCACAGACTCACCACACAGAGACCCACAGACTCACCACAGAGACCCACAGACTCACCACACAGAGACCCACAGACTCACCACGCAGAGACCCACAGACTCACCACGCAGAGACCCACAGACTCACCACACAGAGACCCACAGACTCACCACACAGAGACCCACAGACTCACCACACAGAGACCCACAGACTCACCACACAGAGACCCACAGACTCACCACACAGAGACCCACAGACTCACCACAGAGACCCACAGACTCACCACACAGAGACCCACAGACTCACCACAGAGATCCACAGACTCACCACAGAGACCCACAGACTCACCACACAGAGACCCACAGACTCACCACACAGAGACCCACAGACTCACCACACAGAGACCCACAGACTCACCACACAGAGACCCACAGACTCACCACACAGAGACCCACAGACTCACCACACAGATACCCACAGACTCACCACACAGAGACCCACAGACTCACCACAGAGACCCACAGACTCACCACACAGAGACCCACAGACTCACCACAGAGACCCACAGACTCACCACACAGAGACCCACAGACTCACCACACAGAGACCCACAGACTCACCACAGAGACCCACAGACTCACCACACAGAGACCCACAGACTCACCACAGAGACCCACAGACTCACCACACAGAGACCCACAGACTCACCACAGAGACCCACAAACTCACCACACAGAGACCCACAGACTCACCACAGAGACCCACAGACTCATCACACAGAGACCCACAGACTCACCACACAGAGACCCACAGACTCACCACAGAGACCCACAGACTCACCACACAGAGACCCACAGACTCACCACAGAGACCCACAGACTCACCACACAGAGACCCACAGACTCACCACAGAGACCCACAGACTCATCACACAGAGACCCACAGACTCACCACAGAGACCCACAGACTCACCACAGAGACCCACAGACTCACCACACAGAGACCCACAGACTCACCACACAGAGACCCACAGACTCACCACACAGAGACCCACAGACTCACCACACAGAGACCCACAGACTCACCACAGAGACCCGCAGACTCACCATAGAGACCCACAGACTCACCACAGAGACCCACACTCACCACAGAGACCCACAGACTCACCACAGAGACCCACAGACTCACCACAGAGACCCACAGACTCACCACACAGAGACCCATAGACTCACCACACAGAGACCCACAGACTCACCACACAGAGACCCACAGACTCACCACACAGAGACCCACAGACTCACCACACAGAGACCCATAGACTCACCACACAGAGACCCACAGACTCACCACAGAGACCCACAGACTCACCACAGAGACCCACAGACTCACCACACAGAGACCCACAGACTCACCACACAGAGACCCACAGACTCACCACACAGAGACCCATAGACTCACCACACAGAGACCCACAGACTCACCACAGAGACCCACAGACTCACCACAGAGACCCACAGACTCACCACACAGAGACCCACAGACTCACCACACAGAGACCCACAGACTCACCACACAGAGACCCACAGACTCACCACACAGAGACCCACAGACTCACCACACAGACCCACAGACTCACCACACAGAGACCCACAGACTCACCACAGAGACCCACAGACTCACCACAGAGACCCACAGACTCACCACAGAGACCCACAGACTCACCACACAGAGACCCACGCGTAGTTTGTGAGCATTGTGTTTGTCTGACAGAGCCGCAAGGCATGCTGGGACCTGCTGGGGTCGGAGGTTACAGGCGAGCTCAGGGGAGGCATCTGATTGGACGAGGAGGGAACCTGTCCCCCTATAGACCCAGGGTGCCCTCGCAGGTGAGACGCGGACACCACTACAACAACAACAACAACACCACCACCACCACTACAACAACAACACCACCACTACAACAACAACAACAACACCACCACAACAACAACAATAACAACACCACCACCACCACTACAACAACAACACCAATACACAACAACAACACCACCACCACTACAACAACAACAACAACACCACCACAACAACAACAACAAACACCACCACCACTACAACAACAACAACAACACCACTACAACAAACACCACAACAACAACACTACTACAACAACAACAACACTACAACAACAACAACCAACACTACCACCACCACTACAACAACAACACCACTACAACAACAACAACAACACACTACCACACCACCACATCACCACAACCACCACAACCACGACCACGACCACCACCACGACCACACCACCACCACCACCACCATCACTCCACCACCACCACGACCACCACCACTACACCACCACTAACCACCACCTCACCACCACCATCACTCCACCATCACCACGACCACCACCACTACACCACCACTACCACCACTACCACCACTACCACACTACCACACACCACCACCTCACCACCACCATCACTCCACCATCACCACGACCACCACCACTACACCACCACTACCACCACTACCACCACTACCACAACTACCACACACCACCACCCCACCACCACCATCACACCACCACCACCAAACCACCACCACCACACTACCACACACCACCACACTACACACACCACCACCACTACACTCCCACACCACCACCACCAAACCACCACCACCACCACACTACACACCACTACACCCCACCCACCCCACTCACCCCCCCCCCTTCCACCCCACCCCACCCACCCCACCCCACCCACCCCCCACCCCACCCCACTCACCCCACCCCACCCACCCCACCCCACCCCACCCACCCCACCCCACTCACCCCACCCCACCCACCCCACCCCACCCTTCCACCCCACCCCCACCCACCCCACCCCACTCACCCCACCCCACCCCACCCACCCCACCCCACTCACCCCACCCCACCCCTTCCACCCCACCCCACCCCACTCACCCCCACCCCACCCACCCACCCCACCCCACCCCACCCACCCCACCCCCACCCCTTCCACCCCACCCCTTCCACCCCACCCCTCACCCCACTCACCCCACCCCACCCACCCCACCCCACCCACACCACCCCACCCACCCCACCCCACCACCCCACCCCACCCACCCCACCCCACCCCTTCCACCCCACCCCTTCCACCCCACCCCACCACCCCACCCACCCACCCCACCCCACCCACCCCACCCCACCCACCCCACCCCACTCACCCCACCCCACCCCACCCCACCCCACCCCTCCACCCCACCCCTTCCACCCCACCCCACCCACCCCACCCCACCTCACCACCACCCCACCCACCCCACCCCACCCCACCCCACCCCTTCCACCCCACCCCACCCACCCCACCCCACTCACCCCACCCCACCCACCCCACTCACCCCACCCCCTTCCACCCCACCCCACTCACCCCCCCCCACTCCACCCCACCTCACCCCACCCCCTTCCACCCCACCCCACTCACCCCCCACCCCACCCCACCCCACCCCACCCCTTCCACCCCACCCCACTCACCCCACCCCTTCCACCCCACCACTCCCCACCCACCCCACCCCACCCACCCACCCCACCCCACCCCCCCTCCACCCCACCCCCACCCCACCCCACCCCACCCCACCCCACCCCACCCCACCCCACCCCACCACCCCACCCCACCCACCCCACCCCACTCACCCCACCCCACCCCCACCCCACCCACCCCACCCCACCCCACCCCACCCCACCCACCCCCACCCCACCCCCACCCCACCCACCCCACCCCTTCCACCCCACCCCACCCACCCCACCCCACTCACCCCACCCCACCCACCCCACTCACCCCCACCCCTTCCACCCCACCCCCACTCACCCCACCCCACCCCCACTCACCCCCCCCCCTTCCACCCCACTCACCCCACCCCACCCACCCCACCCCTTCCACCCCACCCCACCCACCCCACCCCACTCACCCCCACCCCACTCACCCCCACCCCTTCCACCCCACCCCCACCCACCCCACCCCCTTCCACCCCACCCCACCCACCCCACCCCACTCACCCCACCCCCACCCACCCCACCCACCCCACCCCCACTCACCCCACCCCCACCCACCCCCCACCCCACCCACCCCACCCCCACCCACCCCACCCCACCCCCCACCCCTTCCACCCCACCCCCACCCACCCCACCCCTTCCACCCCACCCCCACCCACCCCACCCCCACTCACCCCACCCCACCCACCCCACTCACCCCACCCCTTCCACCCCACCCCACTCACCCCACCCCACCCCACTCACCCCCCCCCCCTTCCACCCCACTCACCCCACCCCACCCACCCCACCCCTTCCACCCCACCCCACCCACCCCACTCACCCCCACCCCACTCACCCCACCCCTTCCACCCCACCCCACCCACCCCCACCCACCCCACCCCTTCCACCCCACCCCACCCACCCCACCCCCACTCACCCCCCCCCTCTTCCACCCCACCCCCACTCACCCCACTCACCCCCCCTTCCACCCCACCCCACTCACCCCACCCCACCCACCCCCCACTCACCCCCCCTTCCACCCCACCCCCACTCACCCCCACCCCACTCACCCCACTCACCCCACCCCTTCCACCCCACTCACCCCCCCCCTTCCCACCCCACCCCACCTCACCCCACCCCATCCACCCCACTCACCCCACCCCACCCACCCCACCACCCAACCCCACCCACCCCACTCACCCCACCCCCACCCACCCCACCCCTTCCACCCCACCCACCCCACCCCACCCACCCCACCCCACTCACCCCCCCCCCTTCCACCCTACCCCCACTCACCCCCACCCCACCCACCCCACTCACCCCCCCCCTTCCACCCCACCCACCCCACCCCTTCCACCCCACCCCACCCACCCCACCCCACCCACCCCACCCCCACTCACCCCCCCCCCACCCACCCCACTCACCCCACCCCTTCCACCCCACTAACCCCCCCCCTTCCACCCCCACCCACCCCACCCCCACCCCCCCACCCACCCCACCCCCACCCACCCCACCCCACTCACCCCCCCCCCCTTCCACCCCACCCCCACTCACCCCACCCCACCCACCCCACCCACCCCCACCCCACTCACCCCCACCCCACTCACCCCACCCACCCCACCCCACTCACCCCCCCCCTTCTACCCCACCCCACTCACCCCACCCCTCCACCCCACTCACCCCCCCCCCCTTCCACCCCACCCCCACCCACCCCACCCCACTCACCCCCCCCCACCCACCCCACACACCCCACCCCTTCCACCCCACCCACCCCCACTCACCCCCCCCCCCCCTTCCACCCCACCCCACTCACCCCCACCCCACTCACCCCCCCCCTTCCACCCCACCCACCCCACCCCACTCACCCCACCCCACCCACCCCCCCACCCCACTCACCCCCCCCCCCTTCTACCCCACCCCACTCACCCCCACCCCTTCCACCCCACTCACCCCCCCCCCCTTCCACCCCACCCCACTCACCCCACCCCACCCCACCCCACCCACCCCACCCCACCCCACCCCTTCCACCTCACCCCCACTCACCCCACCCCACTCACCCCCCCCCTTCCACCCCACCCCCCCACCCCACTCACCCCACCCCACTCACCCCCCCCTTCCACCCCACCCCACTCACCCCACTCACCCCACCCCACCCACCCCACTCACCCCCCCCCCCTTCCACCCCACTCACCCCCCCCCCCCCTTCCACCCCACTCACCCCCCCCCCCCCCTTCCACCCCACTCACCATACCCCACCCACCCCACTCACCCCACCCCACCCACCCCACCCCACTCACCCCACCCCACCCACCCCCACTCACCCCCACCCCACCCCACCCCACTCACCCCACCCCCTTCCACCCCACCCCACTCACCCCCACCCCACCCCACTCACCCCCCCCCCCCTTCCACCCCACCCACCCCACCCCTTCCACCCCACCCCACTCACCCCACCCCCCACTCACCCCCCCCCCCTTCCACCCCACTCACCCCACTCACCCCCACCCCACCCACCCCCACTCACCCCCCCCCCTTCCACCCCACCCCACTCACCCCACTCACCCCACCCCCTTCCACCCCACTCACCCCCCCCCCCTTCCACCCCACCCCACTCACCCCACCCCATCCACCCCACTCACCCCCACCCCACCCACCCCACTCACCCCACCCCACTCACCCCACCCCACTCACCCCACCCACCCCACTCACCCCCCCCTTCCACCCCACCCCACTCACCCCACCCCCACCCACCCCACTCACCCCCCCTTCCACCCCACCCCCACTCACCCCACCCCACCCACCCCACTCACCCCACCCCACCCACCCCACTCACCCCCCCTTCCACCCCACCCCACTCACCCCACCCCCACCCACCCCACTCACCCCCACCCCACCCACCCCACTCACCCCCCCCCTTCCACCCCACCCCACTCACCCCCACCCACCCCACCCCACTCACCCCCCCCCTTCCACCCCACCCCACTCACCCCACCCACCCCACCCCCACTCACCCCCCCCCCTTCCACCCCACCCCACTCACCCCACCCCACTCACCCCACCCACCCCCACCCCACTCACCCCCCCCCCCCTTCCACCCCACCCCACTCACCCCACCCCATCCACCCCACTCACCCCCACCCCACCCACCCCACTCACCCCACCCCCACTCACCCCACCCCACTCACCCCACCCACCCCACTCACCCCCCCCTTCCACCCCACCCCCACTCACCCCACCCCACCCACCCCACTCACCCCCCCCTTCCACCCCACCCCACTCACCCCACCCCACCCACCCCACTCACCCCACCCCACCCACCCCACTCACCCCCCCTTCCACCCCACCCCACTCACCCCACCCCACCCACCCCACTCACCCCACCCCACCCACCCCACTCACCCCCCCCTTCCACCCCACCCCACTCACCCCCACCCACCCCACCCCACTCACCCCCCCCCCTTCCACCCCACCCCACTCACCCCCACCCACCCCACCCCACTCACCCCCCCCCCCTTCCACCCCACCCCACTCACCCCACCCCACTCACCCCACCCACCCCCACCCCACTCACCCCCCCCCTTCCACCCCACCCCCACTCACCCCACCCCACTCACCCCACCCACCCCCACCCCACTCACCCCCCCCCCTTCCACCCCACCCCACTCACCCCACCCCACCCACCCCACTCACCCGACCCCCCCCCCCACCCACACACCCCCCCTCCCCCCCTCCAGGGTTTTGCCCACACACCCCCGACCCCCCCGCGGCGGCCACGGCAACGGCGGCCACGGCAACCTCCGTCGCCGTGACGCCGCCGCCCGCCGACGACGATGACGATGAGGGGGGGGGCAGGGACGGGGGGAGGGGCGTCGTCGTGGCGGAGGGGGGGGGCGGCGGTGGTGGTTGCCCCCGGCAACGAGGAGGAGGAGGAGGACTCCGACTCGTCGTGCCCCATCTCGGTGCTCCGCACGCCCATCCCGGTCACCGTGGCGACGCCCAAGCGGGCCAAGAGCCAGCGCAGGAAAGCCGAGGCGGCGGCCATCGCCACGCGCAGCGAGTACGCCGGCATGGCGAGAGAGCAGCACAAGATTCAGGTGGGGGTGGGGGGGATGGGGGGGGTGGGGGGTGGGGTGGGGGGGGTGGGGTGGGGGGGATGGGGGGGGTGGGGGGTGGGGGGGGGTGGGGGGGGGGGGGCATGGCATGGCGAGAGAGCAGCACAAGATTCAGGTGGGGGGGGGGGGGTGGAGGGGGGGTGGGGGGGGGGGTGGCCAGAGAGCAGCACAAGATTCAGGTGGGGGGGTGGGTGGGGGAGGTGGAGGGTGGGGGGGGTGGGGGGGGTGGGCGGGGGTGGAGGGGGTGGGGGGGGGGTGGATGGGGTGGATGGGGTGGGTGGGGTGTCTCTGTGTGTGTGTCTCTGTGCGTCTCCGTGTCTCACCCTGTGTGTGTGTGTCTGTGTGTGTGTGTCTGTGTGTGTCTGTGTGTGTGTGTGTCTGTGTGTGCGTCTGTGTGTGTGTGTCTGTGTGTGTGTGTCTGTGTGTGTGTCTGTGTGTGCGTGTCTGTGTGTGTCTGTGTGTGTGTGTGTCTGTGTGCGTCTGTGTGTATGTGTGTGCGTGTGTGTGTGTGTATGTGTGTCTGTGTGTGTGTGTGTCTGTGTGCGTCTGTGTGTGTGTGTGTATGTGTGTGCGTGTCTGTGTGAGTGTGTGTCTGTGTGTATGTGTGTGCGTGTCCCCCGCAGGAGGCGCTGAGGAAGGCGACGCTCTCCCGGGGCAAGGTGTCGTCCGTGTCTCCGTGTGTGCCAGTGGCGCTGGACCTGGGAGACATGCTGTACGCGCTGGAGACGCAGCAGAGGAGTCTACGCACACGGAACCTCACTCACACGGGTAGCGGAGACACACACAGAGACACACAGAGACACACACAGAGACACACACAGAGACTCACACAGAGACACACAGAGACACACACAGAGACACACACAGAGACACACAGAGACACACACAGAGACACACACAGAGACACACAGAGACACACACAGAGACACACACAGAGACCCACACGGGTAGCGGAGACACACACAGAGACACACAGAGACACACACAGAGACACACACAGAGACACACACACGGGTAGCGGAGACACACACAGAGACACACAGAGACACACACAGAGACACACACACGGGTAGCGGAGACACACACAGAGACACACAGAGACACACACAGAGACACACACAGAGACTCACACAGAGACACACAGAGACACACACAGAGACACACACAGAGACTCACACGGGTAGCGGAGACACACACAGAGACACACACAGAGACACACACAGACAGACACACACAGAGACTCACACAGAGACACACACAGAGACTCACACAGAGACTCACACAGAGACACACACAGAGACTCACACGGGTAGCGGAGACACACACACAGACAGACACACACAGAGACACACACAGAGACACACACACGGGTAGCGGAGACACACACAGAGACACACAGAGACACACACAGAGACTCACACAGAGACACACACAGAGACTCACACAGAGACACACACAGAGACTCACACGGGTAGCGGAGACACACACACAGACAGACACACACAGAGGACACACACAGAGACACACACACGGGTAGCGGAGACACACACAGAGACACACACAGAGACACACACAGAGACACACACAGAGACTCACACAGAGACTCACACAGAGACACACACAGAGACACACACAGAGACACACACATAGAGACACACAGAGACACACACAGAGACACACACAGAGACACACACAGAGACACACAGAGACACACACAGAGACTCACACAGAGACACACACAGAGACACACACAGAGACACACACAGAGACTCACACAGAGACACACACACGGGTAGCGGAGACACACACAGAGACTCACACAGAGACACACACAGACAGACACACACAGAGACACACACAGAGACACACACACGGGTAGCGGAGACACACACAGAGACTCACACAGAGACACACACAGAGACTCACACAGAGACACACACACGGGTAGCGGAGACACACACAGAGACTCACACAGAGACACACACAGACAGACACACACAGAGACACACACAGAGACACACACAGAGACACACACAGAGACTCACACAGAGACTCACACAGAGACTCACACAGAGACACACAGAGACACACACAGAGACACACACAGAGACACACACAGAGACACACACAGAGACACACACAGAGACACACACAGAGACTCACACAGAGACACACAGAGACACACACAGAGACACACACAGAGACTCACACAGAGACTCACACAGAGACACACAGAGACACACACAGAGACACACACAGAGGACTCACACGGGTAGCGGAGACACACACAGAGACACACAGAGACACACACAGAGACTCACACAGAGACACACAGAGACACACACAGAGACACACACAGAGACTCACAACGGGTAGCGGAGACACACACAGAGACACACAGAGACACACACAGAGACTCACACAGAGACACACAGAGACACACACAGAGACACACACACGGGTAGCGGAGACACACACAGAGACACACACAGAGACACACACAGAGACACACATAGAGACACACATAGAGACACACAGAGACACACACAGAGACACACACACGGGTAGCGGAGACACACACACAGACAGACACACACAGAGACACACACAGAGACACACACGGGTAGCGGAGACACACACAGAGACACACACAGAGACACACACAGAGACACACACAGAGACTCACACAGAGACTCACACAGAGACACACACACGGGTAGCGGAGACACACACAGAGACTCACACAGAGACACACACAGACAGACACACACAGAGACACACACAGAGACACACACAGAGACTCACACAGAGACACACACAGAGACACACACAGAGACACACACAGAGACACACACAGAGACACACACAGAGACTCACACAGAGACACACACACGGGTAGCGGAGACACACACAGAGACTCACACAGAGACACACACAGACAGACACACACAGAGACACACACAGAGACACACACAGAGACACACACAGAGACTCACACAGAGACTCACACAGAGACACACACAGAGACACACACAGAGACACACACAGACAGAGACACATAGAGACACACACACAGACACAGACACACACACAGAGTCAGACACACACAGACATAGACACACAGACACACACACAGAGACACCCCACCCACCCACACGGCCACCGTGACCCCCCACCCACCCACCCACCCACCCACACGGCCACCGTGACCCCCACCCACCCACACGGCCACCGTGACCCCCCACCCACCCACACGGCCACCGTGACCCCCACCCACCCCACACGGCCACCGTGACCCCCCACCCACCCACACGGTCACCGTGAACCCCCGCCTCTCTCCGCGTGCCTCAGGCCGATCTTGGGATGTCCACTGCTCATCGCCGCACGCCACTCCTGCGCCCACCGACGTCGCCCCCGGCAACGCCCCCGGCAATGTCGCAGCTTCGTCGCCGTTGCCGGGGGCGTTGCCGGGGGCGTTGCCGGGGGGCGACGTCACCGTCGCGAGCGCTGCAGCCGCACGAGGAGCCGGCCAGGAGGACGAGGGAGAGGGAGGGCCCCAAAAGCAAGCGGCCAACACCCCTCAAGAAGGTAGAGAGAGACACGGGGAGAGAGACACGGAGACACGGGGAGAGAGACGCGGGGAGAGAGACGCGGGGAGAGAGACACGGGGAGAGAGACACGGAGAGAGAGACACGGCCACCATGAACCCTACCGACACTTGCCCCTACAGCCTATCCAGAGGCTACCTGGGGGAAACCTTTGCCCGTGGCTGTGTACTCTCTCAGCACTTGCCCCTACAGCCTATCCAGAGGCTACCTGGGGGAAACCTTTGCCTGTGCCTTTCCAGGTCATCCTCAGGGAGAGGGAGGAGAGATCCAGGAGACACTTTGAGGGTGTGCCTGTCGCCACGGCGCCTGCGGCCGTCTCCACCGGGTGTGTCTCCACCGGGTGTGTCTCCACCGGGTGTGTCTCCACCGGGTGTGTCTCCACCGGGTGTGTCTCCACCGGGTGTGTCTCCAGCATGGCCGTCTCCTCCCTGTCTCCCGCCCAGGACGAAGGACAGCTGGGGATGTCTCCCGAAGGTGGGTGGGGTTCACGGTGGAGTGGGTGGGTGGGTGGGGGTCACGGCGGCCGTGTGGGTGGAGTGGGTGGGTGGGGGTCACGGTGGGTGAGTGGGTGGAGTGGGTGGGTGGGTGGGGGTCACGGCGGCCGTGTGGGTGGAGTGGGTGGGTGGGGGTCACGGTGGGTGAGTGGGTGGAGTGGGTGGGTGGGTGGGGTTCACGGCGGCCGTGTGGGTGGAGTGGGTGGGTGGGGGTCACGGTGGGTGAGTGGGTGGAGTGGGTGGGTGGGTGGGGTTCACGGTGGCCGTGTGGGTGGAGTGGGTGGGTGGGGGTTCACAATGGCCGTGTGGGTGGGGTTCACGGTGGTAATAACTCCCCGTGTCTCCCCGTGTCTCCCCGCGTCTCCCCCGTGTCTCCCCGCATCTCCCCCGTGTCTCCCCCCGTCGCGTCTCCCCGCGTCTCCCCCGTGTCTCCCCCGCATCTCCCCCGTGTCTCCCCCCGTCGCGTCTCCCCCGCGTCTCCCCCGTGTCTCCCCGCATCTCCCCCCGTGTCTCCCCCGTCGCGTCTCCCCGCGTCTCCCCCCGTGTCTCCCCGCGTCTCCCCCGTCGCGTCTCCCCCGTGTCTCCCCGCGTCTCCCCCGTGTCTCCCCCGTGTCTCCCCGCGTCTCCCCCGTGTCTCCCCGCGTCTCCCCGTGTCTCTCCCCCGTGTCTCTCCCCGTGTCTCCCCGTGTCTCCCCGTGTCTCCCCGTGTCTCACCGTGTCTCTCCGTGTCTCCCCGTGTCTCCCCCGTGTCTCCCCGTGTCTCCCCGTGTCTCCCAGATGGTTGCTCAATGTCCCCAGCCTCCCAGGAGTCTCCCCCTGAGCCTGACCCCAGTGAGCCAGACTCCACCGCTGAGCCAGGGAGACTCGCCACACCTCACCGGGAACGCTCACCACTCGCCACTCACCATCCACAGCCAGCGGTTCCGCGAGTGAGTCGCTCACTCACTCACTCATTCACTTACTCACCCACCCACTCACTCACTCACTCACCCACCCACTCACTCACTCACTCACCTACCCACCCACTCACCCACCCACCCACCCACTCACTCACTCACTCACTCACCCACCCACCCACTCACCCACTCACCCACCCACTCACTCACTCACTCACCCACCCACCCCACTCA
>NW_027614055.1:0-30391 GCF_965212315.1 Lampetra planeri
CAAACATACATGACATAGATGACTATCTAGCCCTCAACCTCATTTCTTTTTAGTTTCCAGACGTACCCACAGGTGCTTTGCCTCAGCCTTGACGCTGTGTATCGTTATTGACATTCAGTTGTTGTTCTTTTACCTGAGTGAGTGAAGTTCCCAAAACCTGAAGATAATTCCCAGTCATGCCAATGTGCTTTTGGCCATTCAATGAAGGATGTTTTCTCATTTGGAAACTCTTGCTAGAAGAATCTAAAGCTGCCCACGCCTCTTGCAGCCAGCATTACCATGCACCGTCTGTTTCTGTCTGGACTGCAGCTCTGACAGCGGTGAATCAATCTTCTCTCAGAATGGACAAGCTCTTCTGCCTGTCTGCGACTGCAGCTTCTAATGAGCAACTTTAAAAGAGTGATGAACACCCTATAGTACTAAGTATCTGTCTCTGTAGCTTTTGTTAGTGCCTACAAATGATATTACTCATACAGACCCACAGTGGTTCACATTCAGAATGACTGATAGCAGTGCTGGTAACGTGTCGGGACATGATCCATAACAAATATGGTTCACCAGAGAACATTCAACTGTCATGTTCAGCCTACTGATGGCTGTATAGCACTGCTATATACGTATGCATTGAGTACCAAGCAATGTGGATGGGATTACTGAATAATGGTATGTATTTGGAATCAGAATTCACTAATGTTGACATTGAGTGTGGTTTCATTCTGTCAATCAGGGTTACGGTCAGTGGAATAGATATGCCAACAAACACGTCACATCAATATTGTATAAATTAAGGATGAAAGTCATCCCACTGGTGACGGTTTATGTTTCATTCCAGCATCTGTTGCAGCAGATCAATCGTGTTCGTGTTGTTATGTTGTTCCATGATGACCTCCATCAAGGGAGTTGGTAATGTTTTTACGTGTCCATGTGATTTTGTAAAAATATTACAGGCAGACAGACACAAAAAATGACATCGTCCTTTTCCTCTTTGAGTACCATTCTAATTTCCCTGTGATTTACTGTGTCTATCAGTTAAAAAAATTAAATGAATGAATGAATAATAAATATTTTTTTTTGCCCAAAGGACACAAAATTATTTTTTTCGCCACATAATTAGAAAACATAATTTGGAATAAAGCCGTGTGTGTTTTATTAATCTTTGTGTTTTGTATTCATGAAGTTGAAGAAGCGAAGGCGTGCCAGTAATGTCCTCAGGGACGACAATGAATCTTCCAGGGAGAGGCAGACACAGAGAGCGCTAGCACACATTAAGGAAATGAATATTGATTTAAAAACAAATTTGACATGGTTTTAGAATCGACTAGAAAAAATCATTGTTTAAAACAGTCAGGGGCTTGTAGACTGTCAATTGGGCAGAACCCCATCCTTGGTCTGTGGTTTAATAAGATTCCATCAATGGTATCTTCCACCTTGAGAACTCCCCCAAAAAACTGTGTGAATGTGTATGTACATACAATGTAGTATGTGTATGTGCCCCCAAGATTGTAGATCAGCACAGGTCACCACGTTTCAAGCTGAACAATTAAAATCTATTCACACTGATGCTGTATCTGTGTATATACAATGAGATATATCACATTTCACTTTTTGAGGTTGAGTAAAGTGTTATATGAAAGTTAGCAGGATATCTGGGCTCTCAGTGGAGGCCAAAGTAAAGCTTCAGGCAATCTTCTCAAACTGCGTGGTTTGGCATGGTCAGAGCTTCTGTTCCTGGGTTTGCCTGCTCGGCAGGCCAGTAGAAGGAACCAGGCTTTGGACCACTGCCCAGCTTTCAGCTTGACGGAGAAGGAACAAACGGATGCCTTTGTTCTTCCACGACTAATTGCAGCGCATCTATCTGACACACATTATAATTCCAAACAGAAAAGGTTCGGACTGTTGCTAAAAAGGGTTTAAATTTTCTGCGAGGCCGTCAGACCTTTTTAATGAGCCGCACATTTCAGTCATGTTTGATATTTTTGTAGCGTGTCATGAAGTGAAACTTAAACACCATGATTGTCACTGGAACCCAACACTGCAGCAGGTTAGTCCAAATTATTCATAACCTTAATCATTTGACAAATACAAGCAGTGACTAACCCGCTGTGAACAGAGCCAACTGATCCACCCACAAAGAGGTAAAGAGACTGGCAGGATTCACTGTTGCACATGTTCTCTGCTGCATTAGCTTTGTTGAAATTCCTGGATGTTCTGTCCTTCAGCAACTAAGTGGAATTATTTTCACCACATAACTGACAAATGCTTCAGCCAAACGATCCATGAATTAAAATATCACGCAGACTATAATAATAATAATAATAATAATGTTATTTATTTTATGATAAGTGAGTTTGTCCAGGCAACTAAAAACAGGATCTTCTTGACATATTAACCAGTTTATGTGCATCTATATGAAATTACAGGTTATCCAATGTCGATCAACGCTGCCAATTATAAATAAAACTTGTAAATGCAGTATGATACATTTTCCGGTAAATCCAATGCAATTTTTAATGTTAATTTCAGTGGAATACTAACTACTAACTAACTGGAATACTAATCACCCACATGTATGAGAAAGCCAATAAACAAGACTTCACAGCAAATGAACGTATAAATAATGTCTTTCCCTTTATGGTGGTAAACATCGAGCATGAATGCTAGAAACCATGAAGGTGGATTATTACATTACATTTGTAATCATTCTCTAAAGAAGCATATGAAATGTATCTAAGTTTGTTAAGGGATCTGTCAAAAATCAGATTATTTCCACAATCGCACACTGTAGCGTGACCTCAAATATCTCAGTGACCTGTAGGAAAAGGAAAAATCCCATTATGGTGTTTTTAGGCTGAATAGTGACATGTGCAATATCTATGAAATCGGCTTAGATTCTGTAAATATAAGACACATGCAAGAAAAATATCATTCATGAAATAAAAATGGACAGTTGCTATGTATCATCACATAAAACACTAACAAACATTTTCAGACAATATTCCATTGCATCCCCACCATACTGTTGGTTCTAGCAATATACCAACGTTGCTCCATTTCTCGGTTGTTATAGCAACCAATGGCTGTTTCATCTTGCGCACAACATTGTTGTCTGTGGGTCTTAATGTTCTGCGCATATAGATAGTTTGTCCTGTCATATTGTCTGGCAGAAATTAGCGACTGCTGGTTGATGAGGTTTCCAATGAAATTACTTCTCAAAGCATAGAACACTGGAAAAGCTTAGTGTTCAGTTGTAGTGTTATTTTTTTATTGGATTTGCGTATAAATTACATTATACCCTCAGTATACTGGAACACCTATGAAGGACTGAAATAATGTTTATTCAAAGTCAAACTGAAAGTGAATGAACTTTAGAAAAAGCTAGAATTCTACATGAAGACTCCAATTACCTTGAATTATTCATCAACAGCGGGGCTGCAAATTCTGATTATTTTATCATCAATTAATTTCTTTCATTTGGGAAGCATAGATTAGTTGTATGGTCTGCAATTACAGAAGATGATGAAGATGTTGCTAAAACCAAGAGAAAAAATGACAGCAAATGTCTTATTTGTTCACAAACCAATAACATTTTGTTTGTATAAGCCAAAAACTAATCTACAATAGGGAATAAGGGAGTGTGGACATTTGTATAAATAAAATAAGTATTGATTCCTTGTTGCAGCCCTCCATAGCAACTGCCGTTTTCTGGTTTTGTAAGGAAACTGCGCAGTTGTTTTATGGTGTGAGAGTGTGTTTTGCAGTATCTTCGGGCAGCAGGATAAGTGGTAATCCCTCGGGTGGTGCTCTGTTGTACACCACAGACCCTATAGCAAGCTCAGGCTGCTGAGTCAGCATTTACGATTCTGTCAGGGGGAGCAGAATAATCTTCCAAGTGCCTTCATCTGGTCCAAACATCTGTCACCCTGCCTCTGGATGTCCCGCCTTCCAAAACATCTTCGCCGTTGGTGGCTTCAAAGGGCCTAAAAGCCCATTTTGCTTACCTTTTTTATGCTGTTTGCACTGTCTGTCAGTTCAATGGGCCTTATGTGATTTATATTCTGTGCACTGCCCCAGTAATAGTGTTTAATTCCTTCTTTTGCTTTAACCAAGGGATTATGGTTTGTCATGGGTTTAAAAAAGGATGCAGCCTGTAAGGTTTAGAGCAGTGTTCACTAACTCGTTGGATTAAGTCACAAGTACGTTGTCACACAGCAGTAAATAAGGCTGTTTGTCTTCATTCCAAAGTAATTAACATTGCATAGATGCAAGGTGTTCATTTAACAGGCTCTGCTGGAGTTTGTGTTTATTACATGTGACCCTGACTGCAGCTGGCTAGCTAAGTATGGTGCCAGGCTTTCTTCTGTGGATTTCACAATCCTCTATGCTGCCAAATCATATGTGAATATCGTAAACCCTAACCACCTTGTGCACCAGTGACATGCGGTGAGGTTCATGTCTGTTCATCCCAGTCAGATTTACAATCATTGTCAGCAGTTAGAGGCTTTAAAGTCTAATATCAGCAATCTTTACACATACAAACTGAAGCACACAAAAAGCATGTTTAATTAAAAAAAACATAAAAATGGTCTTACCTTTACTTATAAATAAGTCTATGCGCTGCTCCTTCTGAACAAAATCATCATAACTTGATTGTAGAAATGTTCCTGATTGTCCCTCAAAGTCTGTGCCTCAATGGAGCTCGTTGGTCTTTAATTGTTACCTCCTTCTTCGATTGAAAGTCCAGTTTAGAAAGTTGTTTGAGTTTAGATCTGTAATCCTTGCTGACTGTAGATTGTAGCTGCTGTTACTTATTCTGTGGTTGAGGAAGGAGTCAAGTAAGAATCCCTCGGCTCACTACTGCCCCCTAGCATGAGGCACTGCAACTGTGTGCCTCACCTAGTGTCTCTTCACAGCCGTTTTACAGTCGCTCAGCAAATCACACAAATACACATACCGTTGTTGACAAAAAATACAGAAAGATACGGTCTCCCTGCTAGCAGCCAGCAGTCATTGTCAACCACTCGTGAGGCACAGGCACAGGTGCCTCACTACACGTCACTTCTCAGTGGTTTAAACGTTAATTTTGAAAATGCAGCCATTTTGAGTAAAAATCATCTAAAATTGGTGATTTTAAATGGAAAATTTTCCCCATTTTTTCCATACCTCCCCTGACTACATGTGACTGTTGTGCACTTATGTGCAAATGTCTTATTCAGTCAGTATCTTTGGCTGCGTTTACACTCACTTGTTGTTCAGTTATTATTTTTCAGTCAGACTCCAGTGTGAACAGTCCATGGTCCTGAAGTGACCGACAAGCGCAGAAGAAGGCGTGACGTCGCACACAGCTGGTTGTGTGTATAGAAGTAAAAATGGATGTCATGTCAGCATGTTTGTATCAGTTTTGAAGCTGTTTTGCAACCGAGCCAACAAAATTATGAGTGATTGATAAAGGAAAGAAGAAGATGAAGAAAAAAACAGCACAAATTTCAACAATGGCCTTTTGTGGAGCAGTGTCTGCTCCCTCTGTACAGAGGTAGAAGTGGGTGGAGTAGGAGCACAGTGGTCTGGGTCTGATTTCAGAAAAAAAAAAAAGATCCTGTTCAGACTGTCAAAAAATATCAGACATGGGTCACATATGGGCTAAGAAGGAACACTTTTGCCTGCAGTGTGAACATAACCTAAATTACGCCACTGCCTCTGATGACCTCATCTCCTATGTCCTTTGCTCTCCTTCCACAGATTTATAATGAGAAGAAGAGCCAGTTTGAAATCAAGAGAAACAACCCCAAGGACTTGGTGGGGCGAGTGGCACGGGACATTGCCAGTCTGCTGAACAGTAAGAGGAAAGCCCTGGAAGTAAGTGCAAACACATGTGACTGATTAGCTAAGAAATTCATGCAGTGTGCAGACACACATTTTATTACAACTTCACTATTTGCACCATAATGCACACTCACACTATGTTTACCATGTCTTCCAAGCTTTTGTTTTTTTTAAAACAAAACAAAAAAATGTTTATGTCGTCTGTTGATGTTTTCTTGACTCAGTTGTTTGTTTTCGTGACAAAAATAAATTGACAAATTGTGATTTCAGTTTGACAGGCACAGGGACATTCATAATAAAATGCATACAACATTGTGCCGTAAACATACCGTATGTATGGTACTTTTCACCGGTTCGTGAAAATACATTGCATAAGCATATAACGCTTTGCCTCGCTTTCCTGCTGAACCAATAACAAGACTAGTGTCTTAAATAAAATATGTAATGTCCAATGTCAACATGCAGCGCTGGTTGAATGGCTGAAAATAACCCAGCAAGGTTAATAACTTTGACGGTACAGAGTACAATGAGGCAGATAAGTTGCTCAGTTGCTGTTGTAAATAGTGTCATATCAAAATATTACAGCGACCACAACACAAGTGCCTTTTGGACGAGCAGCCACAGAACACAGAGGGGAGGACAACGTAACTAATGTGATGAACGTCTCCAAACGCAGCAACAATGTCCTCACACATGAACGTCCACCGACACGGAATAGGTTCTGTTATTACTAACAGACTTCTAGTGAGGCGATTAAATTGTTGTGACTGACATTGAACAAAAATCAGATGCAGACCTTTGAGTAATTTGTTTACGAAGCCTTGGCATGCGGCATGTACAACTCAGCACACACACGCACGTCAAACAGAAACAACACTGTCGGTTGCACCTTCGGCTGGCTGGGACCTCTCGACTGATGATGAGTCGATGAATAAATGAACACTGTTGTTTCCGTTTGTTTCTCAATTCAACGTGAACAAACAATCATTCCATCAAGGGGGATATTTGAAGTTGCGGACCGTCTGCCTGCAGTGGCAGCATGATAAATCCCCTTGGAGTCCAGGCACTGGTGGTGGCTGATGATCCCTCTGACACTGATGGTGGCTGAAGGGTCATTGCAGCCGATGAGTGAGAGGACAGCGAGGTACATGAGCAGTGATACTGTATGTCTTCAGTACATTATATTGCCATTTCAATCTCAAATTTAGGCACACAGCAGCTGAACCTCAAAAAACTGAGCCATACAGTGTTCCCACAAACACCCAGAAATATAAGGATTCTGTCTGCATTGGTTAAAAGGTGTCAATTAAATGGAGAATAAATCATCTTCATCTTTCTTCATTTTGCTGACGTGCAGTTCTCTAATTATATGTTTAAAGTTTCACTGGTTGTGAACTTTCCAAATGCACATATGATATTTTAATGGGATCAACTGTACTCTTTAGTTGGACGTCTTCAACAAATGTTCCACTTGTATTCAAATCAATGCCAGGCTGTACTTGGACTGCGAAGGAAATGAGAGAAAAATGTGCATAACCATTTCCAGTTTGTAAAAAGCAGATATAAAGTAATTGAGCATTTTTGCTAATCCCTTCAGAAAAAAACAATTTTAACCTAGGACTGAAATTGCTCTAACCCTGGTAGAAGTCTGGTAGAAGTCTGGTAGAGGGTTAGTTTAGTTGAAATCAGGTTTTCTTTCAGTCAGATTGAGGGTCTCAGGGAGAGGGTACAGAGGGTGTCATACAGTATACGGATCGCAAAGGCCACTGAGGCGTTGTAATTTAGGATTCCAGCTATGTAAATAAAACTGACTTGACTTGAAAGAGAGAGCGAGACCGCGTTCCCCCTGCAGCTTCTTCACATCACAGTGAATCAGGCCGACGGTGGCTGAAAGATGTCTTGAATGTAATTACACTTTTGCCATTGTTTTTTGTATTTGTAAAATAGGGGGCAAATGTAACCATGACAACAGGCTATGTGAGCACCTGACTGTTTTTCACTCTTAGCTCAGCACCAGAAATGATTGACTAATTGGGCCACGTTGACATCATGTAATTGATCTATTATTTGATTCTTAGTTCTGTTCTCCCTGATGGAAGTTAGGCACTAATTTCAATTGGTCTTCATGATCCTCACCACAAACAACCTGTTCCTACGCAATTGTAGCCAGGTATAAAACTAGATGGTCACAGTATGAAATTATATTTGGAAGCAGAGAAAATAAGGTATTGCATAGTTGTAATATATTTTATCATATTATTGATATATTTTGGTTCAGTGTGTTTTTCCTACAACAAATGAAGGCTTCGTTGTTGCTCAAGCCGGAGTGGGCCTCGTCATGGGTTGCGTTCAGCCGACTGACTGAGGGGTCACTGTCATATCCTGTTCTAATCTGAATCTGCAGTGTGAAAGGCAGTGGTCCACCATGAGGAGAAAAGAAAGGCAAAATGTCCATGATATTTTGATATTGCAAATAATTTACGAATTTACGAATGCTAGCAGTGTGTTTTGTATGGCCCATCGGGAGACGTTGTTTGGACCAGCGCTTTGTATGTGTCAATGCCCCCTTCTGTTTTTCTTCTGAAGACTTTGGCCTTCATTGAATATTTTTATTACACTGTAATCTGCGCTAACATTGGTATGCCAGTTACATAAACGTCCTCAGGATGTAATGTGATATCTATATTCAAGTTTCGTCTTGGTGTGGAGAAGCTGTGCACTGAAAACCATCTGTCTTACATGACTGCTGTTATTTCATGAGTTTAACAGTTTCCCGAGTTGGAGTGAGAGAATGTAAAATCATTTAAGAATGGAGAACAGTTGCCCAGATATGGTCAGTCAAAGGTGGAAGCAGTGCCTTTTTTTTTACACCATTGTGTGCATTGTGTGCAGGGAAAGAAGAGTATATCTCTAAGGAGCATGCAGTCTTGTGGGATGAGGCACATTCATGCCAAAGAGCAAAAAGTCTCTCAGAGGCAGTTAATTCTACAGTTCCAGGATCCTGAAAAAAGGAAAAGGCGTTGCTGTATGTCTCATGTGGTGATGTGTAGGATTGGATTTGGAATGGCATTGACGTTCCATTCCCGTTCTTTGGAAAGAAGGGAAGCAGGACTAACTCCCCCCTTCCCCCTTCACCTTACCTGAACTACTGAACCACTCAACAACTGAACAAACGCCTTTCCTTCAGTTGTCACCCCCACCGAACCGCCACATGTCCGGGAGCTTCACTCAGAAAGGAGGGAGGAAATGAGGTGAAAAAAAAGAGAAGGGCTGGAATGAGAATGTCTTCCCCGGGGCGTGAAAAAAAAATCAAGAAAATGATGTTCAGAAATTCATAGATTTAAAAATGAGCAGCAAGCAGAAGGGAAAGAGAGTGCAGCGGGGGGTAAGGGGAGAGTTGTGAGAAAAAAAAGAGAGAAGGCAGGAAAAAGGAAAGCAAAAAGAAATAAGGAGTCATTATGGAATACCAAGCACAACTAATGAAATGCAACAAGTTTAAAACTAAACATGGAAGAATGTAGGCAAATCAATTTGTAAAGATTTTTATTCATATGAGGAGTAAAAGTCAAAAGCATGTGTTAATGCAGTGGGAAGATAAAGTGCAATTTATATTCCTGCCTGTTCCTACCCCTGTTATGGTTATTTAGTTCCAGATTTTCCCTGACACACATTTAAAACTGCGCAGGCATGTGTGTGCATCCAAGAAGAAATATTATTTTGCAGCCTATTTAAATACTGCTACGGGTGATTTGTTGTAATTCATGTTTATATTACTAATGAGAAAATACATTCGCTCGCAGTACTCTTTGTCAAATACTCGTTTACTGAGTATTTGAGTGTTTATTGTTGGTCTGGAAGAGGAACGTGAATTAATGGACCGACCTTCTACAGCTTGAAGTTGAAATGAGAAGAAAGTTTTTGAGCTACTTTGTTAATTTAACCCAAATCACATTTGTTGTCTTTAAATGAGGTGTTCTGGTTCTTTTCATATTGTCCTAATTATCGGTCTTCCACAGACTTTGTTTTTTACGCTCTTATGGGAAGCACCTTGTAATGTTACAATTTAAAAAGTGGTCTATTTATTTTATATTTTGAAAATAGATAAAATCACATTAGTTGTGATTAATCACATTTTAAATTAGGGGCCCATTAATAGAAAGAAATGTATTAAAGCAGTGTTTCAGTGTAACAATAAATATTCTCCCATGGCTCCATCACTTGAGAGGGCGTAGAATATACTGATGTGCAGGTGCTGCCGGGTTTGTGTGTTGGTGTACTGGTGTGCATCACTTTGTAGTTGCAGTGTCTGTGATTGCGTTTTATCAGAGCAACAGGCTCACACCTGCTACAAGTCTTCCTCTGACAGGTCTTTTAACCCAGAGCAGCCAGAGAGAACACAACCCGCCATGTAACCTGTCATGTGCATAAACCCAAACAGCTGTGATCGACTGATCTGAGCTCTCATCCCTTCCTGTGCTCCTCTGTGGGACACTTCATATGATCACCACAGAGGTCTGAGATCAGTTGGGTCGCTCAGAACCAGATGAGACGGCACAACATTCTGTACGCCGTCAGTCAAAGCCAAACAGAGCTGAGCTGTCAGCCTGGCTGCTGCTGAGGTTTTCGTGAGCCTGAGGGAGAGGACGATGAGGCCACGAGCTTCAGACAGAGATCATGTTGCATTCCCATCAGCGGCCGCACAGGAAAACTACCTTTGTCAAAGCTCTTAAGTTGTGATTTCACAGAGGGGACTGCAGGAATAGAGAGGGGACTGAGGTTGGTCTAATCCAATTACACACATCCCAATACAATTTCAATACGATTTATGGGCTGAAGGATGCCTGCCTCTTGGCCGCTCGCTGCCTGATGGATTCACACCCAGCACTCACTTGGCTGCTGGCAGGGTCAATCAGCAGATGAATATTCTCACAAAAGGAAATGTACGTACACGTATCACATAGTGAGGAAAACCGTAAAATGGAAGGGAGCATACTGCCATCATGGAAGAGTTAAACAAAAGTTCATGCTGAGAAGAGAAAAAAAGACTTTTGGAAATTGACATGATTTAGACTGAAGAAGCAGCAAAAAGCTTTCGACCCGAGTTTGATATGTTGCAGGCTGATGGTACCTGTGGAGGATTTCTATACAGTGTGCACAACTTGCTGTAATATGCTAATGCAGTAAACAAATACTGCACATAGGTGAATGATTTTGACTTTATATTCTTCTATAGCTATATCACTTAGATGTTGTATCACATAGTGATAAAAATCTTTTGTGCTTATACTTATGACTCTAACTCAACTTAACTGGGAAAGTTGCAGATGAGATAAATTGTGCAGTTTTTGACATGAAATCATGGCCATCAGTTTGGTTTGAAATGTGGTGGGTAGAGCGACGCCCCCACTGCACTCGCACTCGCACTTGAAGTGCTGAAACCAGACTCCCCTTGGAAATCTTGACATTTTCGAAATTGCATCACTGAATGATGGATTTGAACGCGGATTTTAACTGATTTACAGTGCGACATTGATGTCTGTTAGTTCAAACGGTGACGGTCAATCTGTGACAAAAGCCTACTAACTTACTGGAACTGGGTCATGAAAAAGTACTGAAACACTCCCCTCACCCCCCTGAAATCAACGTCTATGTGCCAGGTGTGGTAGAATGTTGTGTTGGTCAGGTTAGGGTCATGATACAGGTTAGGTTTATTGTATAAAACCCTTGTGTGGATCAGGATCACGATTAGCCGACGTGATCGATTACGTCGACAACAAAAAATTGTCGACGACGTTGATATAAAACACAATGGAGATCATCACATAGTGTAGAGAAGTTCACAAATAATATGAGGTCAATTAAAGAGGGTGGGAGGCTGCTCTCTTGTAGATGAGTGCAATCTTTAACCTCAGTCCTGCTGAAAGTGATGTGTAAGAGAGAGAGGAGATGCGGTACACAAGTCTGCCAGACAGAATGAATCCATCAGACTCCTTCTGACCATGGAAACCAAGATGACACAGCCAGGTCAGGGACGGGAAGGGACGGGGCCGCTCTGAGTCATCTGTCATCACATTACATCCATCAATAATTTACAGAGACATGGACTCTCAGGCGTGCCATGCACTGCCTGTATGAGCACACTGTCAGCTTGCGCTGGATATTTGCGCCTGCAGTCTGTTGTTACGCAGGTCCATCTGCAGTGTGGTGACACTGAATCAGACGGATGACCATCAGTCTGACAGCCCGAAGCACCTCAGACGTTGAGGGGCATTTTTAGATGCATCAGAAAACACTCCTATTTAGCATTTCACAAAAGGATTAGGGACACATCTTTAAAAAGTCAGTAGACATTGTCTGCAAAGTGTGAAATGTAGTTTTTCACCACTGGAAAACATCTACCAAAGCTTCTGCCCATTCTGATGCCTGTTTAGTGGTATAATGTCTTCTATATTAGTTGTACAAAGACCCTGAGTGGATCAGACATCTTCGGCCATGAAGTACTTTAATGAACTATGCTTTAACAGGAAGTTGTACAATCATTCTGTTATTTTGTTACTGGTGGACCACAAAACAAATCAACAGTTTAATAAGCGCTGGGTTTGAGATTGGAGAGTGCGGTTGATGACTTCAGTCGTCATCCCAGTTAGATCTCAGACACCTCGAATTGAACACACATCTGTCACAAATATCCAATTTGAAACACCTAACTTAAGCTCCCAAACTTTTCCAGGGGCCTCCAGCCCTAAAAAAGGCTCCTATGATCACACTGCTGACGATCTGCTGTGAGTAGATTCATCTGGAGTGGCCCTTGACAGAGGAGTGTGGCACAGCCGGAGGATTAGTGAAATGAAGGTCTCCTTTTGTCTGGTGTGGGTGTGGATACTGATGGTGATGAGACTACTGGCGACTCTCCTCCAGCAGTTTGCCGCTGCTCTTCTCTGTTTCCTGTTGTGCCAGTCGCCACATAAATATTTCATGAATCTTTTAAAGGAGGACTTCAGACGGATCTCCAAGGTTTCTGATTCATCTCAAATACTTGAATGTTTTGTTGTTCCCAAAAGCTGGTGTGTTCACAATGAATTATACCTCTGGCAGAAACTTAAAACGTGTCTCCTGTCAACATGAATTGGAGGGGTCTCTCGCCGCTCAGGAGCGTTTAGTATTCATCTGGTACAGGTGTATGATTATCATCGGTACAAAATTAGTGATTCGGAAAGACTTGATGTTCAATGTAGCCTGAAAAGCACATTGTATTTCTGACATCTTTCCATCACTCCTGCACTTCATCAACTTGACCCGCACATTTAGTTCCTATTAACCTCCCACGGACCACTCAGTAATGTCAAACACATTGGTGTGGCCTGTGTTCATTTTGGGTACTTAATGAATTACAAGATCCTCATAATAAGTGTGTCTAAGCAGCACCGTGTGGAGGTCTAATGGTTTTAATAACTAATGAACCACAAACTTCAGCATGCATGAAGTAAATGTTGCCCGCAGAAGCTACAAGCTACAACATACAGCAGCACCAGAACGTGGAGAGAAAACTAAATTAAAAGAGGTGACTCTAACAAAGTAATTTCATTTTTCCATTTTCTGTAGGCCTTTGGAGAGGCAGTTATAACTCTCAGCTCCCATCAGGGAAGAGGAGAGAGAAGTAGGACAAGCTCCACTTGACTAAAAATAGAAGAGAAAACTTTGCAACTGGCGGTGTGGACTGATGGCAGAAACATATCTGTTTCATCACATTCTCTCAGGTCCCTGACATCATTTATGGTCGATTTTACATAATATTCACCTTTCTAATGGACATACCTGCCAAAAGACACGGTGTGAATGACAGCCACACAATTCATAGGATGAGATGAAGAGTGAATGATTGTGTAGGTATGGAATTAGCTCTGAAGTTCTAGGAAGCTATACAGGTGTATGAAAAGAGGAGGAACTGGAATCCCATCTACACTTGGAGGCTTAAAGAATTGAATTATTTTTGACTTGTGACCTTGATGAGGGTCATTGGGGCCACTCATAAAGGTCTGCAAATGCTTCGGCTGGAGTTGATGGACATCTCATTTTGACTGAGCCATGTGACACAGTTCATTACAATTCATTCTGCGTGAAATATTTGTTGATGCCACATTTCCAGCAGGTGATAGTGGTGTTTCACAAAGTCATCAGGGCACATTAATGAGAATATTATCACTCAATTGTAGAAAATCAATCAATGCACCTGTTGTTGTAATAAGTCAGTGTGGACAGATGATGGACCAACACGCTGCCATCTGTGAATTGTAACGTGGCTAAGACTGCCGTCTTCCTTCACTTAAAGACTGAAACCACACCTTTAGTGTAGTTTCGTAGTGATGTGCACTCTAATTGAGCATATGTACGCGGAGGTAAGCACACACCCGTGCATGATTGTGTGTGCATCACATGTCACCTCCCATAATCTCTTCCCCAATCCCCTCGCCCCTGTCATTCAGATCTATGAACTTCCATTAGCAACCATCTGTTACAACCTGCAGCAAAGCTATTACACTTCGCACACGCTCAGACACACACTCACACGGAGGGACACGCTTCTGTCACCCAACGGAGGACTGACTAACATCCTCTAAGCCTTGAGAGAATGTGCCGAAGCGTCGCTTGTGTAACCTTCAAAGGAGAAGGCACCCGTATGCTTGCAAACACCTGTGATAGTGTCACCAAGCTGCTGCCCACTCCGAATGCAGCAGGCGGCTGGCAATGTTCACACGCACACACACTAACACAGCGTGGGAGGTCATTCTAAACACCATCACTCACGGGGATAGGTCACAGCGTTGTGTCGTAAAGCAGATTGTTGTACGTCCAGATATGGATGTTATTGGGTCTTTCCGTCACTACCACTGATAAAGGTCACTCCATCCCACCCACTGTCCTTTGGCAGCATTTCACGTTAGACAAAATGTCAGAAACTGATATGTGTCACGGCAGTACGCTGCCTTCAGCGCTTCTTTTCACATCTTCATTGCACACATTTATTTAGCCACCATTTTCAGCACCATTTGAATGTTCTATTTTCCCTTTTTTCCCTCTTTCAAGCAAATGTGAGTGTACAGCAGAATCGCTGCGTTCCGGCCTCACACGGAATCATTCATTGGAGTGACAATATGGGTTCAAGCCTGCGTTCCGGCCTCACACGGAATCATTCATTGGAGTGACAATATGGGTTCAAGCCTGGGAGTGAGGAGTGGGAGGGGTTTTATTCCTCCAATTATTATCCAACTTCTTCTTGAACGGGAAAAAAAAATGCTTTTTTGTCTTTAAGCAACATGTTCATGTAGCAACAGCATCTGGTTCCCTCTGTGAGTGAGTGACAAATGAATAGGAATGGCTGCTTTGTGCCTTTCGTCGCTTCTCCCATCTGCATAAAACATATATTTCTCTGGCATGTGTGAGGTCTTTTGACACATCTGACACAATCAAGATTCACTGTCCTGAAACATTTAAAGATATTTTTTCTTTTCCAATTGCACACAGAACTCTTGTCTCTTCCTTGTTTTCTTTTATGAAGGCACAATGAAGAAAAGATCATTTTTTATGAAAGGAGCCTTTGAGAAATGCTTCGGCAATCAAATAGAAATTTGTTGCACCGCTGTGGAGACGGAGGGGTGTGTGTGTGTGTTGGTGGGGGGGGGGGGGTTGGTAGCGCTACACAAAAGCAGCCCCTTGTCGGAATAGAAAGTTATATTTTCAGAGAGTGTATGGTCACAGGTGTTTGCAAAATGTTTTTTCAAAGAAAAATATTGAACATTTTGCTGTTGTGAGCTGTTGTGAACAATGTTTTGCTGTTGTTTTGCTGTTGTGAGCTGAAATCCCAGAGCCGTCTTACCCCTATAGACCTGGACCCTTTTTACCTTGTTTACCTTTAATTACCTTGTTCCAAACAGCACCATGTTTTTGAACCACAACTAATGTGTTTTCGGTGTGCAGAATGCGATCAGCCTGCTATTTTGATTAATGCACTGCACTCTAAAACTAAAATGGCATCACTTCCAGTGACAGAATCAACACTGACAACAATGTGATTTGAGCTTAAGTGATATGTAAAACGGTCATTGAGAATAAAAAGCGACACAATATCTAATTTTAGCTGCTGTGTGGACTGAATGTTCTGCTGCACTTCACGTTACACAGTGGATGCAGTAGAGGTGTGTCTCGCGCCTGCTTTGTCGAATGGACACGTAAAGGGTTCAACCATTTGTGATGTTATCACTGAGGGAGAAAACATATCTGCAGGCCGGCAGAATTAAACGCCTCTGGGCTAGTTCCTGAAGCTGGTTAAAAAATGAGATGTGTTTTTATAAACTTGCTGGTTTGTCGTTAGGATAACCTTTTAATCCCAGCACCATCAGCAAAGAACGGATGTGAGAGACCGTCCATGATACGGAAATTCTTGATGTCTGTTGATGAGATTATATGTCTTTATATTTCTGTCCGGTTACGTACAGAGCGACTCCCTCCATGTAAGAAAATGCTGGTTGCGAGGTGAATAATTTCCATCTCTCAATGCGGGTCTGGTATCTACAGCCTGCCAATGGCCCTGGGAGGCCAGCCTTTAATTCCAGTGTGATGGAGTTTCTCGATCTGCTTGAGTGAGCTTCTTCTTTTCTTCTTTGTGGACTGGACAAGGAGAATAATGGGTTTTGCCCTGAAAAGGAGCTGTTAGTTGCTGACACACCATTGATTGGAAGAACGGGGGCTGTTTTCACAGTATGGTGCTCTGACATCACCACAGTGAAGTCGTAACCAACGTGTGCAGACCTAACTCGTTTCCAGTAATGGATCTGGTGGATGTTCATCATCAGCGATGAGAATTAGCAGTTTCTTTAAAGTCACAAAGACTGAAACCACTCATTAGTGTGCCTACGCAAAAGATTGAACTTTGTTGTCACTATTTATGCCATGAAACCAATAGATTTGATGAAAAGCAACAAGATTGTGGGAGTGTTTCACCATCAAAGCTCACGCTCTCTTTGTGGTAATTGCTAACACATTCCCTATATTCTACCATTAGAGGCCGATCATGTAATCGAGCTCCTCCGACTCCTACAATCTGAAATGCAGTTTGCAACAATCCATCGCACCTTGGATGAAACCACCAATCAAACTGAGGAGTAATGTGTGTGTGTGTGTGTGTGTGTGTGTGTGTGTGTGTTCCTTTGAAACACAATGTGTTAGTTTGGTGTTGGTTCTGTAGGTCGGTGTTGCCATGGTGACATCATCTGGCATCTATCATTTCTGTCTGTCACATGGGGAGTGACTTGAGATGCAGTTTGGAAAGGAGGATTGCATCCTCTCTTATCCTCGAAGTAATGCTCCACTACTTATATTAGGGTAAAAGCACATGTACATACTTTTCTTTAGTGTGCATATGAAAAGTGGTTTATGTTTTGTTCCCACATTTGTGAAGTTCTTAACCTCTGACCCTAATTTTTTAAGAAATGGGGGTAAAAGTAAATCTCAACAATTAATGATGACATGATCACAGAGGAAAGACAGCAGTAACCAGGTCACTTGAACGATTTCAGAAGCTCTTGTGGTTAAATTGGAGAAGATTTCTGCGCAGTTATTCTTTGATATTTTTGATTCTGTGTATTTATATCTGTAATCTGATTTGCTGTATACAACTTGTCCTTTAGAAGAACAACCTTGGTGTTGCGTAATGGTGATGATTGAGGGATGGTCTTCCCGTTATTGCTTATATGCACATTTCCCTAAACAAATAAATACCTAATTTGAGTAGAGCTGATTTATCTTGTTGGCTCAGGTGGTAGCAGTGGAGAGAGAGGAGAGCCTGGTTTTTCAAGGACAGGACTATTTTTGCAGAGCTATTGAAACCCTCAGCACTGAGTTCAACCAGAATCATCAAAGAGATTAATTGACGTCTGTTTTCCAGAACGGATCTTTCAATGGGAACATTCTGTCTTATTGTAGCATCTGTGCTTCAGACATTTTATATTAGAAATGATCTCCAGAGAAGCCGTTGGCAGGTGTGTCCACAGTCGCAGTTAATGTCCAGGCTCTGCTGTCTGAACTGTTGAAAGTTACAGAAATGGAGGCGGTTGAAGGGGTGATATTGGTCTCATTTAGAATGTTTGTTTCTCACAGGAGGGTTGTTGACTCTGTTTAGAAATTCTCATCATGGTTAATGTCCACAATCTGTACCACTTGTCCGTGCGGAAAAAGGACACTCACGCGGAGGGGCCAACGGAATCGGAGGTCGGCTTGACTTTATTTCGCTTTTTTCCATCATAGCAGGCATTTAATCTTTGCTCTGTGCCAGTTTATCTGGGTGCCTGCCACCCAGGCCCCTGCCCAGAGAAAGAGGCAGCCTCTTCTCCACTCCCCCAGCCCCCACGCCCATTTGCCAACAGTTCATCTTTGCTGACTGGAGGAGGTTAATACAGATTGATTTATTCTCTACTCTCCATTTCTTCCACGTTTGCATTCATTTGCGCTGTGCTGTCTCTTCTCTTCTGTTGTGTTTGCTTCTTAAAATGGAGAGTCTGTCTGAGTTTGTTCTTTCCTCTCATATCCGTTGTGGTATTGGCCTGCTCAGAATTGCATATACAAATATACTTATGCATGCATGCATGCATGTTGAGTTTTCTGCACAGTCGATTCAGAGTTTTTGGTTGGGGTTGTGATTTTGTTCATTAGTCCTGTTCTTTATTTTGGGCCCAAGATGAACATGCTCTGTTTATATATTTATTATAAATGTGAATTCCAATCCCAATAATTATTTTTTTTTATTATGCGTTAATTAAATATTAGTGTTGGGCTCGAAATTCTAAGAATCTGCTTTTTCTTCCTCCTCCTCCTCATCTCATTTCTTCCCTCACTGTCTTGAGCTTTGACAACCTGTCGTAAACTCTGTCAGCCTGTTAAGCCTGTCATAACATAATGACCCACTACTTTTCATGAATGGCAGCCTTTTCTTCCCCTCACAGGCCAATGAAGTCGAGGTTTGATGCCCATTGAACTTGGTTTATTTCCTGACTGACAGGTGACTCCAACAACTATAGAGTGAGGATGCCTGTTTGTTTTTAACTGCCCAATTATTTCGTACCGTGTTTGAACGGGCTTGGCAGCTGTCAGCTATCAGCCTCAGCTTTAGCTCCTTCAGCACATTTAACTGAGGGACGGTGCACCGAGTGACAGGAAGGAAGGTGCAGGTGGGAGGAAAAGGCAGGGAAGATAGGAGCTTGCTTGTGGGCAGTGCTGGAGAGGGAGGTTGCAGGATTGTGACCTGAGAGAAACAGTGAAGGAGAACCTCAAATATTGACCTTGGGAAACATCTCTATGATAACTACATTGCTCTGTTTTCTCACCTTCTGTCTTCTCTTGTCTCTTTGCCTACACCCTTTGTTCCTCACTTTCATGTTGCCCCTGCAATCTCAATGACCTCAGATTAAAAAAAAAAACTCTCTCTTTGATATACATTAATCCCTATTTACTGATTAGAAATGTACAAGCTGTGATTCATTTTATCTGAATAATCCTCTTTCTTACCCTGCTGTATTGTTTTCAGTATTCATCATCATCATCCATATTACAGATCCCCTAGAACCAACCACTGACTAGATACTTGCTAACGCATCTTGTCAAATCATGCAATGCAAATGCATTACACAGTATTTTTCTGGCCATTTTTCTTGATTGTGAAACCTCATGAAAAACCTCACTTGCTCCCTTGTGCCATGTGGAAAAGTTACACAATAGCTGTTTCACAAAGGGCCGCCAAGGCAAAGTATGCTAGGTGCAAGCAAGTAATACAAGCAAGTATTTCATTTGAATTGGTGCTAATTGACTAGTCAAGTCAATTAACAGCCAGAGGCAAAATGAACAATTTTTTAGCTGTCACCATGCTGACAGTCATTTGGATGTTTACTTTACCCAATATATAAGCTAATGCATAGATTCTACTTTACCCCCTCAAAGACGCCACACCTGAAAATCTCTGTTGGATATGTGAGAACAGCTTACAGGCTCGTTAATTGAGGAAATGGTATAGATGTGACTAAATATTGTTTTGTGGAATTACGTGAATTTAAGTGAATTTAAAAGCAAAAACAAAAAACTGCATTTGTATGTACTAAATCTGTATTTGGCCACGTGTTTCACTAACTTCACAAATCAGAATGATGTTCTCGCTTTCTTTCTGTGCACCGTCATTTTGAAAGTCTCCGTTCTGGATCCATTTAGTTTGTCTTAATCCTCCATTTTCTCTCACATTTCCGAACTCTTCTTCACTTTAACCCGTCAATATCGCTGTGAGAGAGAGGGTGGGAGAGGAGGCTTGAGATCGATGTTTTAACTGTGCACACTGAGACCGGGCAGCTGGCTAAATCGGAGTGATCGATCAGGCACAGAGCATTTACGCTGCCAGACTGCTGGGGCCTTTGTGGATGGAGATTATTTCTAAATTATTAGAAGGCAGATGGTTGTCAGAAGATGCTCTCTGTCAAGGTTAGACTTCTTCACATAGGGTTGGCCCTGGCTTTCTCTCCTTCCATCTCTCTCTCTCTCACTTCATGTTCCTAAATGTTCTGTCCTGTGCAGACCCTCCTTTCATTTCAAATATTCCACATTGCTTTGTGTTTTATGCACCTGTCTGTGTTATTGCCCGAGCAGTAGGTACATTAAGGACATTTATGGGTGAGATAAAAGGCCCACAGTGTATATTGCTCAGATAATGAGACCCTGGAAATGTCGCAGAGTAAATAGACTTCATTAACACAAACTGGCTGCAGTCTAATCTTTGAGCAATGCAAGTCCATAATGATTGTGACTGAACTACAGTGCTGTGTGTTTGAAGCGCTCTCAAAATTGAGATTGAGCTTTCTCCAACTACTCAAATTATTAAAATATTTTTAGTCTTGATGCTGTGGGTTCATAATCTGTAGAAATAGATGCATTTGGATTTGGTCTGTGTTTGTGGCTTTTTGAGTGTTTCTTTTTATGTGTGTCTCTGAAACTTCTCATTCATGTTTGAGATGTTGATGAATATGTGTATTTTCAGCCTCATTAAGCTCATTAGACTTGGTAATAGGCCTTGTACGCCTTGGGCACTACCTCTTGCCGTCTCACTGAACCTGAGCTTTATACTCACGGTCAACATACATTAACTAAATTCCTCCATCTTGTGATGCATCTCGTATCTCAGCCTTTGCAGATGGTATTAGCATCTGCAATATTTGTGTTGTATTTACATGGAAGTATTATACTCACATCCAGCTCTACATTTTTATTATTAGACCTGATGAGACAATCATCAAATGATTCATTGTTAGCTCCTGTCTCTTTACAGACACTTCTCCTCTTGATAAACTAACAGCTGTGTTCTCTGTAAGACCATATAAAATCAGCTGCATTAGATAGTGAAGAAAGCTTTCTGCTTATTGCATACAGTCCCTTCTCATAAGTAGTATTTTGTTCAACATGAACATACTGAAACATTAACAAACCCAGGCTGACACAATCACATCATTTCCCAGAATAATTCTCATTTAGAATGAGAATGAAATAAACATTTTTTTCTGACTCCACACTGAGTTGAATGCATCAGTCCAGCTGTGGTGCATGTGAGACAGGGATGTGTCCTGGAATGGCTTTAGACCTGGAAGCATTTAGGCTGTTTCAAAGTGTATTAAGAATGTGAAAACACTTAATGTAATAAATGATTACTGTAGCCCAAAGCACCACATTGGCATTTGATTCATCACTTATATTATTATGTTTTAGGTTTTCAGTATATATTGTACGTTATATTGTACGTTGTAAGTTATTTTGTCTCCTCCTGTCCAACACATACAGTGCAGTTCAGCCTTTTTGTTGGCATCTTTAGTAGAAATTCTATTTGTTCATCACCCCACAGATACAAGGGAAATTACCTGCTCTGTTGTTCACACATGAGCTCACATTTACACCATCTTTGCACATGGGATCTGGCAGCTTCTCATTGTTACAACTCATTGTAATGTTCAGTCCCCTTGATTTGGACATTTTACATGAAAGCTCCTCCGGGTACTGTGACATATCAGTGCATGTGTGAAGGAGGTCTGTGTTACACAAATGTCTTTTTAGAGAATGCACAACTTGAATATACAAATGTTATTTAGTTTTTTTGTAATTTGAACAGCTGGACACATCTCAACATCACATGTGCATGCGCATTGCTGGACTACAGTCTCTTTCTAAATAGTTGTTGTGGTGTTGTAACAAATTATGTTTTTGTTGTCAACAACCTTCTCTTTAGTGAAGGATTATCGAAACATTTTGCAGTGGAGGGAAACTGGAAATGATCAGTACAGAGCTGGTGTTCAGGAGGGGGCACTGTCTCACACAGGGAAAAGCAGATGGATCTTGAATGCTGTTAAACTGATATTTGCTGAATAAAACACTACATTGCATAGTAACAGTCACTCTAGTAGACTGTCAACATCTGACAGAAATTCAAAGAAAGCTTTGGGATTATTTTTCTCCGGCGGTTGGGGAGGAAACGCAGAATCGTCCAGGAGAGACTCAAATGAAAACATGTTTAGCTTTAATTTCTGCTTGCAGTCAGAAATATGCTTTGAGATGCACTATTGCAAAAACACATTCTGTCATTACCAGTCGCATGTTTCAATGCAGTATATTACCATGGAGTCAACGCTGGTACATGCTGAACATCAGCATCCTTTATTTCAGGGTCATCCTCGAGCAGGAGGAGCTACAAAGGGGCTGATCAAACATTTGCGTGTTTTAACTGCAGGAAAACCATGTGCAGAAGTCTTATATATGGTAGCTGCTCTTCAAAATTACACAGCGTGGTGAGTTTATTTGAAAATTAACAAGAGAACCGCTCTCAGCTATATTTAGATGAAACATACACACACAAAGTGTGCCAGCGTTCTACAGATCACATGCATTATTTCCATACTCAGTCCAACCTATTGTTTTCTGTGGTTCTGTTTCTGCATTTTTTCTGCATTCCACAGAAAGATCTGTGGAAGGTGCAGCCAAACCCTTATACCTTCACACTTTCATGATCTCTCTTGACTTTCTGACTAGGTACTTCTGTTTTCTCCTGTAAAGACGTGTTTAACATCCTTTTTAAAGAATGACGGTTCTGTATGTGGAGCTGCTCAGTGGTCAGTTTGGATGTATGGAAGACAAAAACAATTTAAGGTCACACATGTAACTCCATATGGATGAATATTATTATTCTAATTATTATTATTATAATTATATAAATTATAATTATATTATATGTTTGTATCGTTAGATAGATAGGTACTTTATTTGGTTACGGTCCATTGCTGTGAGAATTAGATAAATACATGTTGAAGCAGTTTTTGGTTAAGTGGTCTGAAATCCAGAAATGGAATGTACTTGACAACATTAATAGTATTTAAAACAAACTTTTTGTGATGTTTGGTTTGATATGCTTGTATAAGTACTGTATATAACGAGTATTGCAGTGACTTTTTTCTCATTCATTCCTAACTTAATATATATGACTATATTGAAATTCATTGTAAAAGTTGTTATCTGATAATAGACGTGTGTCATTTTCACTGCTTCTGATTTTCAGATTATGTTCATGAAGGCATCAATTGTAAACTCGATGGTTCCACAATTCATCACGCTAATAATAAAAGGTACACAATCAAGATCATTAGATATGTTGATTTCATGTGTTTTCCATTAACAGTCGTATGATCGCAAGATTGGACAGACGTATGTAATTGAAAAGCTGGTAATGAGGTGTGTCAAGTGCTGAATTCCAAGTCTGTATGGGCTCATAAGACCAGTTGGTTGAGTGATGACAGAAAACACGTCATTGTATGATTTTATTATAGCGCCACGGCACACTGTTGGTATTTAAATGCCAAGACACTTAGCTCTAATTCTCTCTACTGAAAACGATCTCCTCTGGGAGATACAGACCGTATGGTGGGGGAGAGAAGAACAGAGTGAAATGGAGAAATGGAGGCGAGATGAATTCTGAATGTGGTGGGAGGCCTGATGAGAAGAAGGGAAGTGAGAAGGATTAATTGTTCACCCAGGAGAGGAAGATAACATCAGATGTTTAAAAGCCGCCACAACTAATCCTGTCATTTCTTGGCTAGAATAATGAAAATGGAGAAATTATATCTCTTGAAGAACTGGAAACTGAGCTAATCTTTATGCTGGTAACGCTGCATTTATGTGATTGCAAAGTGGATCGGACCGATTATGGCACATTTCTTCATGGGGTGGAAAGATTTTCTTCTGAGATGACAGCTAAACAAATTGTGTATTTTTGATTTTGAAATAATTTCATAATTGTTTTATTCATATGAATGTGTCACATAATTGTTTCTTTTGTCTTATTTACAATTACCAGTATCATCAACTGCAGTTTATGTTGCTGGGAGGAAACATCATATGTTTAATGTACATATGTTATTATTTTCTAGCATAAATATAATTGAACACCACTGTGCGAAAGCAATACATAAACAAACACTGATATGAAAATATTTCTCAGTTGCATGTACATTTGTTCAGAATTTACAGGTATCCCAGCTGAGGGTTGCAGGAAAAATGTACAAAACAGAAGGTACGTATTTACACAAGCAATGAAAACCACGTATATGAGAGTGGGAGAAAGTATCTATGTAAGAAAAGTAATGAATTAAACTCCTACAGTCCAATGAGCAAAAAACTTAGTCAGATGCTGATTATTGCACACTTGACGTATCGACCTGTTGACAGTGCACACATGAAATTATTGGAGCAGTTCACCAGAGCTACTCTGCGGTCATGATGTCGCAGTTCTATGACAGAGGTAACCAAACAATTACCGTGATGGATCACCTGCATCAAGCAGGTTTTACGTCCCCCCGACTTTCATTTTTCCACCAAAATGAACACACCAGAGGGTGTTGGAAAAGGATCAACGTACAAAAATGATTCAAAACACTCGGTTTCATCTGTATGTCCCATCCTCCACCCTCCATATTGTTTTAGACCTGCTCTCCCACCTTCTTCTGGATCTTTGCTCTCCTACCTCTAATAGCTCTCCCTTCTTCTTTGACCCACACTTGCCGCTCTCTCCATCATTCCTCCCACCCTTTGGTCCTGCTGCACTCCCATTCTTCCCCTGTCATATCTGTCACAGGCGTTCAGATGCTGGTGTTGCTCTAGGCTTCAAATTTAATTTGGCTTCAATCTGCTGTAATTGCTTTGAGAGACGTCCGTGTCTGCATGTTTTTTCCTGTCTTCTGTCCGCTGGAAGACTCGATAGAGTGGCCGTACAAATGGGTGGATGGATGGATCATGAAGGACGGTGTGTAGATGTGTGTATATCTTGAACATTTGCCCAGCCACACACTGTCAATGATGTACTCTGTCAAACACCAGCTGCTGTCATTGGGTTCTGGCCCTTTGACAACAGTCTTGTCAGATACCATATGAGTGTGGATCTTCATCCTGCAGCTTCACCTTCTTCGACACATTTCTGTAGATTTGTGAGTCATTTTCACAGTTCCTCTGATTCTTTCCATCAGTTCAGCACCTGGAAGCTGCTGGATGGGCTTCTGATTTGTCTGAAGAGTCTCTCACAGTGGGATGTTATAAAAATGAACTTGGACCGTATTGCAGACAAATGCATCCCAAATGCAAAGTCCCAAACTTGAAAGCCTTTTCATTATTTCTGTCTGCAAACGTGAGTGAAAGGAGACGGGGACAGAGGTCAAGACAAAAAACACAGACAAAATGGACAGCAAAAATAAATGTTTGCCCTTGAAATAAGCAGTGTAGAAAAGAAGAGAAGCCAGCTGTTAACATGAGATAATACTTGTACAGCCAAACACAGACCTGTCTCCGGTGGCGGTTTGGTCCTGTTATCAGTTGCAGGATTTTATTGATTCAGATGTCATAATCGATTTGGCTTATCAGTCCAATTCTAAATCAGTAAATATTACATTTTGTTCGTGTCCAGAGAATATTTCATTTTAGTGTAGCTTTTCTTCCCAGCCTGTTTAGGTGGTGCTAAAAATAACATACACTGTAGCATAGAGGATGAATGAAATATATTCTCAAAAACATGTTTATGCATAAAGCTCCACCTTTACATGAAGTCATCATTTAGTCCAGAATGGTAGAAGGTTTTGGAACAGTGCCCATATAATGCTCCTTTTTTTCCAGCTGCTGCAGTTTTTTCAGTTAGTCGGTGAGATGGATGTATGAATTGTACAGAAGAACAATAGAGGAACATTTGGCCTGATGGATGGACGATCATATTTACCTGCCACCATTGTTAATTACACACACGTAGAAAATATCAGCTTCTCTTACAAAATCACTATTGATATGATAAAAAGTACACCAAGGTCTTTAAGCTTCGTTATATTGGCTGAAATTTGAACACGTTTTGTCCCAAAACACACATTTGGACGCCCGTTTGCAATTGATATTGTGTGTGTGTGTGCATGTGCACGCACTGCAGGTGTTTATTAACATCTGCAGCCATATGCTGCGTCACACATCGCTCCTTTTATTCTGTATTTACACGTTTATACTCACCTCCAGTCTGTGCAGCTAATCTCACATTTGTTTTTATAAATCAAGATTTGACACAAAGAACAAATATATACAGAAATGCAACGAGTAGATGCATCAGGTCTCAGTATTGTGTCGCAGCATGTGTGTGTGTATCACTGTCACCTCTGATCAAGGAGACATATGCCCTGCATCATGATGTGATTTGCCCCTCCCACTCTGCCCGCCTCAGCGGGCAGAGGAAACAAGCAGGTCGGTCAGGCAATGGCACACACCTGTAACAGATTGCACGGACAAATAAAACGGAGATGTGTTTTGTTCTTTTCTTGTGGAACATCACTAGGCTTCTCTCATTTGAATTTTTTTTGCCATTGCGGTGTGCAATTTCCTCCTTCTCAGTCACCTACAAGGTCGACTGCCCCATGCTTGAGATAGAAGAACGTCTTGAATCTTATGTATTTTAATTTTTAGAAAAATGGCGCTTTGGGGCTTTTCTCTCTCTTGTTCTGCCTCTGTCTGGTCAGGGCCATTCACAGCAGGAAGTGGCTGGCAGCGGTTTGGGCATGTTTGAGACAAGCTATCAAACAATGGACAGTGAGTCCAACCCAGCCAGACACCCATGTCACTGATCTGGTCCCTGCCCCGTTGGCTGATTGCCCTCTGTGCACGCTCACCCTGAGCCCCCTGCTGGCCCCTGCGAGAAGGACACCCAGCTCCCTGAGAGAGGTCACGGGACGCAGAGCGATGTGGTATTGACTGTGACTTTATCTAATGATGTGAAGGTTTATATTAGACTGTGTTGTTAATTGTGACCTGGGTATAGTTCAAGTGTTCATGTGAGTGATGTGATAAGGGCATTTTCAACATCTATATAAGAGGTTTATTGAATGTATAGCAGTGGCTGTTCCACTGAATGATAATGTGCAGTATAATGGTACTTTGCCCCATTTTATGCTACGATGAGCCTGCACTTGGCTTTGAATTCTGTATTGTTTGAATGTGTCTGAAATGAAACAAAAAGTGCCTGATTACAAGAAAATTAATATAGTTTTTAGAGATACATCAGCAGTCAGTAATATATTCGATTGGCTCATTTATTCCTGTTTGATCATTTCCATGTAATAATATCAGAAAAAGAGCTTACGACCAAGGTCCGGGTTTTTTTCAGTGCAACCCATTCTACGGGAGTTTAATGTCTGCAGAGAGATAATGTTTTGTTCTAAAAGTAAATACAGCTGCGTTTCAGTCTCATTGAAGTACACTGAAGCCTCAGCACAATGCTGGCAATCCGCTGTAGAAATATGGGGTGGGGTGAGCAAGTGTGGAGTGTAGAAAAGCAAGTGTTTGATTTTGAAAAGCTGGTGTGTCACTGCCACTGTGGGTAGGTGACAGTTGGCGTCATCCAGATCCGGTCTCCGTGGGAAACGGCAGAATGGAGTCAGGATTGCGATGTGATGACTGTAGAAACACAAAAGAAAGTGTTAACATTTCCGTTGTGGAAGGGGGGGGACAAAGGGCAGGGATTATCTCAGCACAAGCTACAATGGCACTACACACAGTCTCTGCAAACGGGCCTGCCACAGGGTGCTTTGGAGCACAGCACAAAGCCAGGGTCCTCCCACCCATCTGATGCACAGCCACTGTCAGAGTGTGCTAATAAGACTACAATACCCAGCTGCAAGAGGCAAAAGCAAGCAGGGACCTGGAATTAATGGTCATCATTTCTCCTCATTATGGACTTTCATGAGGAGTCTATTCTCACTGCCACAGTGTTAAGCAGTAAGCAGTAAAGAACGTCAGATGGTTTCATTGCCGACGACTTCTGCATCCTCTGAAGTCAATTAAACTTCTTTGAAGTTGGTTATTGGCGTTTATATAGCGGGAGAGAGGAGGGAGAAAGTTTTAGGGCAGTTAAGTGAAACAGATGGAGAGAAATGGAGTACAGCATATGAGGGCAGGATAAAACAGCCGAGCTAAGAGGGAGAGATAAGATGGCGCGAGAATGGAAGGTGGTGTGGTGGTGTCAGAGGCGGTGGTGGGGGATGCGGTGGCGAGACGAAGTGAAAGTGACTTTGTCTGTGATGTTTTTAAAATTCTGGAGTGGAAAGTCTCTCCATCTGTTATTGGGGAACGGTTCTGACTCAGTGATTTCTATGATTGGCCTTAATCCCGGCCGAGTGGAGAAGACAGAATGAAGAGCTTAAAGCAGACTGCTCTCACTCTGACAGGCTCCACTGGCTGCTCCTCTCTTGGTCGATGCTGCTGCTGCTGCTGCTGCTGTCAACTCTCCACTAGCTCAGTCTGCCGCCCTCTAATGGATGAGCTGCTGCATGACACTGCTGCTCCAATATGCTCTCTGCATGGGTACAGTACACCGAGCAGCCCTCAAGGCCGTGACACCACAGTGACATTTGACTATATAACATGAAATCGACAGCAGCAATGGACACCATACGTTTTAATGCCCCTTTGCTATGTGTGTCATGATGATGTCCTTGTGTGTCCCCAAATGTCCACGTGTCATGTCTTCTCCGCTGTCTCTGGATACTTCCTGAACCTCTTTGACTCAGTCCATACAGAGAAAACACAGCATCTACTGACGCGGTTTGGATATTTTAATTCAACAAAGACCCTTGAATAGCAGTTCTATTTTTAGACCCTGTGCGCACAGCTCTTCTGTCATTCTCATTGTGACTGCCTCACATCGGCCAATCATTACAAAATGTGCTTAGGGTTTTCCCTAGGTCAAGTGGCCTCAGCAGAGTCATTTCACAGTCTTTTGGTCCCCAAGGTGACTTCAGCGCTCCCAGAAAGCGAGCTGAGGGGATCATTGGAACGTGTTGAGTACCTCAGTTTAAGGCTGCAATCACGTGCACAGACCATGCATGCTTTCTCAAGTGCCCTCTCACACAAACACACATACGTGTTTGAGACGATTTCAAGTGTTCATCCAGATGACACAGACAACCGTGTCGTGTGTGTATGGAGTGCACTTTAAGTTAATGCTCAGTGGAAGGGCCTAACAGGATGCCGCAATCCACACAGGCAGCGTTCTGGGTCGAGTTGGCGCTCACCACAGGCAGGGACGCTGTCTGTCCCCGGTGTGCTGTCATTCCCCGAGAAAAAACAGGACTTTGAGTGATTAAACTGCTCCTCTTTGAACCAGAGCAAACTGAATAGTTAAGGATATTAAAATTCTAATCACCTCATGCTGAGTTGTGCCTTATCTTGCTGTCTTCCCGCTCTGTTGGTTCCATGTGAGTGAGTGTCCTTTTAAACCAGCAGGGATCTTGGCAAGTTTTCCACTTCATGTGTACAGTACACTGACATGGCACCTCTACTGTTACATACAATGCTGCACACACGACATGATATGGCAGTCTCCGTTCTGTGTTTGTGGAGGTAATTCACACGCCGCTATCCATCACAGAAGTGTGTTTATGTTTCTTGACCTTGGGCTGAAGGCTGAAGGCATGTGAAGTTTTTTTTTCAACATTCAATGGCAGCAACATGAGCAGGCCACACGCTCGGTGTCAGCTCTCCTGCTGTCTTTGTGTCAGTATGCTGTAGTGTTTTATGCTGTGTTGTGTGGGCCTGTACTGAGCTTATCTGGGCTGTACTGTGCTGATCTAACTACGCTCATCCAGGGCCCTAAGCTACTTGGGCTCCAGCCACCAGCATAGATGATATATCCCTGCCCCCTCCTTCCCACATCTCTCACAGTGATTCATTGGCTGTTTTGTATTGCCCATCCATCTGGGCCAACACAGAGGAAGGAGAGGACACACGCAGACACGTGGCTGTTTTGGGAGCGGCGGGGACTGAATTAAGCCACGAGAGAAAAGATAGGGTCCCAGAAAAATGGTGGCCAAGCATTGGGAGAGATTGAAGAATGCTGAGAGGCAGACAGCGAGAGAAAATGCTGGAAAATAATGTGCAGGCTATTGGGGGCGAGGGGAGGGGGGGTTATAAAGGGAGAAAGTAGAGGATTCTG
>NW_027614056.1:0-10000 GCF_965212315.1 Lampetra planeri
CGCTCATTTTTGCGTCGCCAAATATCGTACGAACGCCGTGAAACTTCCACAGGCTTTTCCAGCAGATTTGCACCTGCACTCAAAAAAGTCCAAAATTTTTACACATAGACCCCATCAAACGGGAGAAATTGGCCCGGATTGCTCTCATGTGCGTTACGGGGCATCGTTTCTCTCGCGCCGAATTCTCTCGAGCTGGGAAATCGCTCATTTTTGCGTCGCCAAATATCGTACGAACGCCGTGAAACTTCCACAGGCTTTTTCAGCAGATTTGCACCTGCACTCAAAAAAGTCAAAATTTTTACACATAGACCCCATCAAACGGGAGAAATTGGCCCGGATTGCTCTCATGTGCGTTACGGGGCATCGTTTCTCTCGCGCCGAATTCCATCGAGCTGGGAAATCGCTCATTTTTGCGTCGCCAAATATCGTACGAACGCCGTGAAACTTCCACAGGCTTTTTCAGCAGATTTGCACGTGCACTCAAAAAAGTCAAAATTTTTACACATAGACCCCATCAAACGGGAGAAATTGGCCCGGATTGCTCTCATGTGCGTTACGGGGCATCGTTTCTCTCGCGCCGAATTCTCTCGAGCTGGGAAATCGCTCATTTTTGCGTCGCCAAATATCGTACGAACGCCGTGAAACTTCCACAGGCTTTTTCAGCAGATTTGCACGTGCACTCAAAAAAGTCAAAATTTGTACACATAGACCCCATCAAACGGGAGAAATTGGCCGGGATTGCTCTCATGTGCGTTACGGGGCATCGTTTCTCTCGCTCCGAATTCCATCGAGCTGGGAAATCGCTCATTTTTGCGTCGCCAAATATCGTACGAACGCCGTGAAACTTCCACAGGCTTTTTCAGCAGATTTGCACGTGCACTCAAAAAAGTCAAAATTTTTACACATAGACCCCATCAAACGGGAGAAATTGGCCGGGATTGCTCTCATGTGCGTTACGGGGCATCGTTTCTCTCGCGCCGAATTCCATCGAGCTGGGAAATCGCTCATTTTTGCGTCGCCAAATATCGTACGAACGCCGTGAAACTTCCACAGGCTTTTCCAGCAGATTTGCACCTGCACTCAAAAAAGTCAAAATTTTTACACATAGACCCCATCAAACGGGAGAAATTGGCCCGGATTGCTCTCATGTGCGTTACGGGGCATCGTTTCTCTCGCTCCGAATTCCATCGAGCTTGGAAATCGCTCATTTTTGCGTCGCCAAATATCGTACGAACGCCGTGAAACTTCCACAGGCTTTTCCAGCAGATTTGCACCTGCACTCAAAAAAGTCAAAATTTTTACACATAGACCCCATCAAACGGGAGAGAATTGGCCCGGATTGCTCTCATGTGCGTTACGGGGCATCGTTTCTCTCGCGCCGAATTCTCTCGAGCTGGGAAATCGCTCATTTTTGCGTCGCCAAATATCGTACGAACGCCGTGAAACTTCCACAGGCTTTTTCAGCAGATTTGCACCTGCACTCAAAAAAGTCAAAATTTGTACACATAGACCCCATCAAACGGGAGAAATTGGCCCGGATTGCTCTCATGTGCGTTACGGGGCATCGTTTCTCTCGCTCCGAATTCCATCGAGCTTGGAAATCGCTCATTTTTGCGTCGCCAAATATCGTACGAACGCCGTGAAACTTCCACAGGCTTTTCCAGCAGATTTGCACCTGCACTCAAAAAAGTCAAAATTTTTACACATAGACCCCATCAAACGGGAGAAATTGGCCCGGATTGCTCTCATGTGCGTTACGGGGCATCGTTTCTGTCGCGCCGAATTCCATCGAGCTGGGAAATCGCTCATTTTTGCGTCGCCAAATATCGTACGAACGCCGTGAAACTTCCACAGGCTTTTCCAGCAGATTGGCACGTGCACTCAAAAAAGTCAAAATTTGTACACATAGACCCCATCAAACGGGAGAAATTGGCCGGGATTGCTCTCATGTGCGTTACGGGGCATCGTTTCTCTCGCTCCGAATTCCATCGAGCTGGGAAATCGCTCATTTTTGCGTCGCCAAATATCGTACGAACGCCGTGAAACTTCCACAGGCTTTTTCAGCAGATTTGCACCTGCACTCAAAAAAGTCAAAATTTTTACACATAGACCCCATCAAACGGGAGAAATTGGCCCGGATTGCTCTCATGTGCGTTACGGGGCATCGTTTCTCTCGCGCCGAATTCCATCGAGCTGGGAAATCGCTCATTTTTGCGTCGCCAAATATCGTACGAACGCCGTGAAACTTCCACAGGCTTTTTCAGCAGATTTGCACGTGCACTCAAAAAAGTCAAAATTTGTACACATAGACCCCATCAAACGGGAGAAATTGGCCCGGATTGCTCTCATGTGCGTTACGGGGCATCGTTTCTCTCGCGCCGAATTCTCTCGAGCTGGGAAATCGCTCATTTTTGCGTCGCCAAATATCGTACGAACGCCGTGAAACTTCCACAGGCTTTTTCAGCAGATTTGCACGTGCACTCAAAAAAGTCAAAATTTGTACACATAGACCCCATCAAACGGGAGAAATTGGCCGGGATTGCTCTCATGTGCGTTACGGGGCATCGTTTCTCTCGCTCCGAATTCCATCGAGCTGGGAAATCGCTCATTTTTGCGTCGCCAAATATCGTACGAACGCCGTGAAACTTCCACAGGCTTTTTCAGCAGATTTGCACGTGCACTCAAAAAAGTCAAAATTTTTACACATAGACCCCATCAAACGGGAGAAATTGGCCGGGATTGCTCTCATGTGCGTTACGGGGCATCGTTTCTCTCGCGCCGAATTCCATCGAGCTGGGAAATCGCTCATTTTTGCGTCGCCAAATATCGTACGAACGCCGTGAAACTTCCACAGGCTTTTCCAGCAGATTTGCACCTGCACTCAAAAAAGTCAAAATTTTTACACATAGACCCCATCAAACGGGAGAAATTGGCCCGGATTGCTCTCATGTGCGTTACGGGGCATCGTTTCTCTCGCTCCGAATTCCATCGAGCTTGGAAATCGCTCATTTTTGCGTCGCCAAATATCGTACGAACGCCGTGAAACTTCCACAGGCTTTTCCAGCAGATTTGCACCTGCACTCAAAAAAGTCAAAATTTTTACACATAGACCCCATCAAACGGGAGAAATTGGCCCGGATTGCTCTCATGTGCGTTACGGGGCATCGTTTCTCTCGCGCCGAATTCTCTCGAGCTGGGAAATCGCTCATTTTTGCGTCGCCAAATATCGTACGAACGCCGTGAAACTTCCACAGGCTTTTTCAGCAGATTTGCACCTGCACTCAAAAAAGTCAAAATTTGTACACATAGACCCCATCAAACGGGAGAAATTGGCCGGGATTGCTCTCATGTGCGTTACGGGGCATCGTTTCTCTCGCTCCGAATTCCATCGAGCTGGGAAATCGCTCATTTTTGCGTCGCCAAATATCGTACGAACGCCGTGAAACTTCCACAGGCTTTTTCAGCAGATTTGCACGTGCACTCAAAAAAGTCAAAATTTGTACACATAGACCCCATCAAACGGGAGAAATTGGCCGGGATTGCTCTCATGTGCGTTACGGGGCATCGTTTCTCTCGCGCCGAATTCCATCGAGCTGGGAAATCGCTCATTTTTGCGTCGCCAAATATCGTACGAACGCCGTGAAACTTCCACAGGCTTTTCCAGCAGATTTGCACGTGCACTCAAAAAAGTCAAAATTTTTACACATAGACCCCATCAAACGGGAGAAATTGGCCCGGATTGCTCTCATGTGCGTTACGGGGCATCGTTTCTCTCGCGCCGAATTCTCTCGAGCTGGGAAATCGCTCATTTTTGCGTCGCCAAATATCGTACGAACGCCGTGAAACTTCCACAGGCTTTTCCAGCAGATTTGCACGTGCACTCAAAAAAGTCAAAATTTTTACACATAGACCCCATCAAACGGGAGAAATTGGCCGGGATTGCTCTCATGTGCGTTACGGGGCATCGTTTCTCTCGCTCCGAATTCCATCGAGCTGGGAAATCGCTCATTTTTGCGTCGCCAAATATCGTACGAACGCCGTGAAACTTCCACAGGCTTTTTCAGCAGATTTGCACGTGCACTCAAAAAAGTCAAAATTTTTACACATAGACCCCATCAAACGGGAGAAATTGGCCGGGATTGCTCTCATGTGCGTTACGGGGCATCGTTTCTCTCGCGCCGAATTCCATCGAGCTGGGAAATCGCTCATTTTTGCGTCGCCAAATATCGTACGAACGCCGTGAAACTTCCACAGGCTTTTCCAGCAGATTGGCACGTGCACTCAAAAAAGTCAAAATTTGTACACATAGACCCCATCAAACGGGAGAAATTGGCCGGGATTGCTCTCATGTGCGTTACGGGGCATCGTTTCTCTCGCTCCGAATTCCATCGAGCTGGGAAATCGCTCATTTTTGCGTCGCCAAATATCGTACGAACGCCGTGAAACTTCCACAGGCTTTTCCAGCAGATTTGCACCTGCACTCAAAAAAGTCAAAATTTTTACACATAGACCCCATCAAACGGGAGAAATTGGCCCGGATTGCTCTCATGTGCGTTACGGGGCATCGTTTCTCTCGCGCCGAATTCTCTCGAGCTGGGAAATCGCTCATTTTTGCGTCGCCAAATATCGTACGAACGCCGTGAAACTTCCACAGGCTTTTTCAGCAGATTTGCACCTGCACTCAAAAAAGTCAAAATTTTTACACATAGACCCCATCAAACGGGAGAAATTGGCCCGGATTGCTCTCATGTGCGTTACGGGGCATCGTTTCTCTCGCGCCGAATTCCATCGAGCTGGGAAATCGCTCATTTTTGCGTCGCCAAATATCGTACGAACGCCGTGAAACTTCCACAGGCTTTTTCAGCAGATTTGCACGTGCACTCAAAAAAGTCAAAATTTGTACACATAGACCCCATCAAACGGGAGAAATTGGCCCGGATTGCTCTCATGTGCGTTACGGGGCATCGTTTCTCTCGCGCCGAATTCTCTCGAGCTGGGAAATCGCTCATTTTTGCGTCGCCAAATATCGTACGAACGCCGTGAAACTTCCACAGGCTTTTTCAGCAGATTTGCACCTGCACTCAAAAAAGTCAAAATTTTTACACATAGACCCCATCAAACGGGAGAAATTGGCCCGGATTGCTCTCATGTGCGTTACGGGGCATCGTTTCTGTCGCGCCGAATTCCATCGAGCTGGGAAATCGCTCATTTTTGCGTCGCCAAATATCGTACGAACGCCGTGAAACTTCCACAGGCTTTTCCAGCAGATTTGCACGTGCACTCAAAAAAGTCAAAATTTTTACACATAGACCCCATCAAACGGGAGAAATTGGCCCGGATTGCTCTCATGTGCGTTACGGGGCATCGTTTCTCTCGCGCCGAATTCTCTCGAGCTGGGAAATCGCTCATTTTTGCGTCGCCAAATATCGTACGAACGCCGTGAAACTTCCACAGGCTTTTTCAGCAGATTTGCACGTGCACTCAAAAAAGTCAAAATTTTTACACATAGACCCCATCAAACGGGAGAAATTGGCCGGGATTGCTCTCATGTGCGTTACGGGGCATCGTTTCTCTCGCTCCGAATTCCATCGAGCTGGGAAATCGCTCATTTTTGCGTCGCCAAATATCGTACGAACGCCGTGAAACTTCCACAGGCTTTTTCAGCAGATTTGCACGTGCACTCAAAAAAGTCAAAATTTTTACACATAGACCCCATCAAACGGGAGAAATTGGCCGGGATTGCTCTCATGTGCGTTACGGGGCATCGTTTCTCTCGCGCCGAATTCCATCGAGCTGGGAAATCGCTCATTTTTGCGTCGCCAAATATCGTACGAACGCCGTGAAACTTCCACAGGCTTTTTCAGCAGATTGGCACGTGCACTCAAAAAAGTCAAAATTTGTACACATAGACCCCATCAAACGGGAGAAATTGGCCGGGATTGCTCTCATGTGCGTTACGGGGCATCGTTTCTCTCGCTCCGAATTCCATCGAGCTGGGAAATCGCTCATTTTTGCGTCGCCAAATATCGTACGAACGCCGTGAAACTTCCACAGGCTTTTCCAGCAGATTTGCACCTGCACTCAAAAAAGTCAAAATTTTTACACATAGACCCCATCAAACGGGAGAAATTGGCCCGGATTGCTCTCATGTGCGTTACGGGGCATCGTTTCTCTCGCGCCGAATTCTCTCGAGCTGGGAAATCGCTCATTTTTGCGTCGCCAAATATCGTACGAACGCCGTGAAACTTCCACAGGCTTTTTCAGCAGATTTGCACGTGCACTCAAAAAAGTCAAAATTTTTACACATAGACCCCATCAAACGGGAGAAATTGGCCCGGATTGCTCTCATGTGCGTTACGGGGCATCGTTTCTGTCGCGCCGAATTCCATCGAGCTGGGAAATCGCTCATTTTTGCGTCGCCAAATATCGTACGAACGCCGTGAAACTTCCACAGGCTTTTTCAGCAGATTTGCACGTGCACTCAAAAAAGTCAAAATTTGTACACATAGACCCCATCAAACGGGAGAAATTGGCCCGGATTGCTCTCATGTGCGTTACGGGGCATCGTTTCTCTCGCGCCGAATTCTCTCGAGCTGGGAAATCGCTCATTTTTGCGTCGCCAAATATCGTACGAACGCCGTGAAACTTCCACAGGCTTTTTCAGCAGATTTGCACGTGCACTCAAAAAAGTCAAAATTTTTACACATAGACCCCATCAAACGGGAGAAATTGGCCCGGATTGCTCTCATGTGCGTTACGGGGCATCGTTTCTGTCGCGCCGAATTCCATCGAGCTGGGAAATCGCTCATTTTTGCGTCGCCAAATATCGTACGAACGCCGTGAAACTTCCACAGGCTTTTCCAGCAGATTTGCACGTGCACTCAAAAAAGTCAAAATTTTTACACATAGACCCCATCAAACGGGAGAAATTGGCCGGGATTGCTCTCATGTGCGTTACGGGGCATCGTTTCTCTCGCGCCGAATTCCATCGAGCTGGGAAATCGCTCATTTTTGCGTCGCCAAATATCGTACGAACGCCGTGAAACTTCCACAGGCTTTTCCAGCAGATTTGCACGTGCACTCAAAAAAGTCAAAATTTTTACACATAGACCCCATCAAACGGGAGAAATTGGCCCGGATTGCTCTCATGTGCGTTACGGGGCATCGTTTCTCTCGCGCCGAATTCTCTCGAGCTGGGAAATCGCTCATTTTTGCGTCGCCAAATATCGTACGAACGCCGTGAAACTTCCACAGGCTTTTTCAGCAGATTTGCACCTGCACTCCAAAAAGTCAAAATTTTTACACATAGACCCCATCAAACGGGAGAAATTGGCCCGGATTGCTCTCATGTGCGTTACGGGGCATCGTTTCTCTCGCTCCGAATTCCATCGAGCTTGGAAATCGCTCATTTTTGCGTCGCCAAATATCGTACGAACGCCGTGAAACTTCCACAGGCTTTTCCAGCAGATTTGCACCTGCACTCAAAAAAGTCAAAATTTTTACACATAGACCCCATCAAACGGGAGAAATTGGCCCGGATTGCTCTCATGTGCGTTACGGGGCATCGTTTCTGTCGCGCCGAATTCCATCGAGCTGGGAAATCGCTCATTTTTGCGTCGCCAAATATCGTACGAACGCCGTGAAACTTCCACAGGCTTTTCCAGCAGATTGGCACGTGCACTCAAAAAAGTCAAAATTTGTACACATAGACCCCATCAAACGGGAGAAATTGGCCGGGATTGCTCTCATGTGCGTTACGGGGCATCGTTTCTCTCGCTCCGAATTCCATCGAGCTGGGAAATCGCTCATTTTTGCGTCGCCAAATATCGTACGAACGCCGTGAAACTTCCACAGGCTTTTTCAGCAGATTTGCACGTGCACTCAAAAAAGTCAAAATTTGTACACATAGACCCCATCAAACGGGAGAAATTGGCCCGGATTGCTCTCATGTGCGTTACGGGGCATCGTTTCTCTCGCGCCGAATTCCATCGAGCTGGGAAATCGCTCATTTTTGCGTCGCCAAATATCGTACGAACGCCGTGAAACTTCCACAGGCTTTTCCAGCAGATTTGCACCTGCACTCAAAAAAGTCAAAATTTTTACACATAGACCCCATCAAACGGGAGAAATTGGCCCGGATTGCTCTCATGTGCGTTACGGGGCATCGTTTCTCTCGCGCCGAATTCTCTCGAGCTGGGAAATCGCTCATTTTTGCGTCGCCAAATATCGTACGAACGCCGTGAAACTTCCACAGGCTTTTTCAGCAGATTTGCACCTGCACTCAAAAAAGTCAAAATTTTTACACATAGACCCCATCAAACGGGAGAAATTGGCCCGGATTGCTCTCATGTGCGTTACGGGGCATCGTTTCTCTCGCGCCGAATTCCATCGAGCTGGGAAATCGCTCATTTTTGCGTCGCCAAATATCGTACGAACGCCGTGAAACTTCCACAGGCTTTTTCAGCAGATTTGCACGTGCACTCAAAAAAGTCAAAATTTTTACACATAGACCCCATCAAACGGGAGAAATTGGCCCGGATTGCTCTCATGTGCGTTACGGGGCATCGTTTCTCTCGCGCCGAATTCTCTCGAGCTGGGAAATCGCTCATTTTTGCGTCGCCAAATATCGTACGAACGCCGTGAAACTTCCACAGGCTTTTTCAGCAGATTTGCACGTGCACTCAAAAAAGTCAAAATTTGTACACATAGACCCCATCAAACGGGAGAAATTGGCCGGGATTGCTCTCATGTGCGTTACGGGGCATCGTTTCTCTCGCTCCGAATTCCATCGAGCTGGGAAATCGCTCATTTTTGCGTCGCCAAATATCGTACGAACGCCGTGAAACTTCCACAGGCTTTTTCAGCAGATTTGCACGTGCACTCAAAAAAGTCAAAATTTTTACACATAGACCCCATCAAACGGGAGAAATTGGCCGGGATTGCTCTCATGTGCGTTACGGGGCATCGTTTCTCTCGCGCCGAATTCCATCGAGCTGGGAAATCGCTCATTTTTGCGTCGCCAAATATCGTACGAACGCCGTGAAACTTCCACAGGCTTTTCCAGCAGATTTGCACCTGCACTCAAAAAAGTCAAAATTTTTACACATAGACCCCATCAAACGGGAGAAATTGGCCCGGATTGCTCTCATGTGCGTTACGGGGCATCGTTTCTCTCGCTCCGAATTCCATCGAGCTTGGAAATCGCTCATTTTTGCGTCGCCAAATATCGTACGAACGCCGTGAAACTTCCACAGGCTTTTCCAGCAGATTTGCACCTGCACTCAAAAAAGTCAAAATTTTTACACATAGACCCCATCAAACGGGAGAAATTGGCCCGGATTGCTCTCATGTGCGTTACGGGGCATCGTTTCTCTCGCGCCGAATTCTCTCGAGCTGGGAAATCGCTCATTTTTGCGTCGCCAAATATCGTACGAACGCCGTGAAACTTCCACAGGCTTTTTCAGCAGATTTGCACCTGCACTCAAAAAAGTCAAAATTTGTACACATAGACCCCATCAAACGGGAGAAATTGGCCGGGATTGCTCTCATGTGCGTTACGGGGCATCGTTTCTCTCGCTCCGAATTCCATCGAGCTGGGAAATCGCTCATTTTTGCGTCGCCAAATATCGTACGAACGCCGTGAAACTTCCACAGGCTTTTTCAGCAGATTTGCACGTGCACTCAAAAAAGTCAAAATTTGTACACATAGACCCCATCAAACGGGAGAAATTGGCCGGGATTGCTCTCATGTGCGTTACGGGGCATCGTTTCTCTCGCGCCGAATTCCATCGAGCTGGGAAATCGCTCATTTTTGCGTCGCCAAATATCGTACGAACGCCGTGAAACTTCCACAGGCTTTTCCAGCAGATTTGCACGTGCACTCAAAAAAGTCAAAATTTTTACACATAGACCCCATCAAACGGGAGAAATTGGCCCGGATTGCTCTCATGTGCGTTACGGGGCATCGTTTCTCTCGCGCCGAATTCTCTCGAGCTGGGAA
>NW_027614056.1:20000-30383 GCF_965212315.1 Lampetra planeri
TTGCTCTCATGTGCGTTACGGGGCATCGTTTCTCTCGCGCCGAATTCCATCGAGCTGGGAAATCGCTCATTTTTGCGTCGCCAAATATCGTACGAACGCCGTGAAACTTCCACAGGCTTTTCCAGCAGATTTGCACGTGCACTCAAAAAAGTCAAAATTTTTACACATAGACCCCATCAAACGGGAGAAATTGGCCCGGATTGCTCTCATGTGCGTTACGGGGCATCGTTTCTCTCGCGCCGAATTCTCTCGAGCTGGGAAATCGCTCATTTTTGCGTCGCCAAATATCGTACGAACGCCGTGAAACTTCCACAGGCTTTTTCAGCAGATTTGCACCTGCACTCAAAAAAGTCAAAATTTTTACACATAGACCCCATCAAACGGGAGAAATTGGCCCGGATTGCTCTCATGTGCGTTACGGGGCATCGTTTCTCTCGCTCCGAATTCCATCGAGCTTGGAAATCGCTCATTTTTGCGTCGCCAAATATCGTACGAACGCCGTGAAACTTCCACAGGCTTTTCCAGCAGATTTGCACCTGCACTCAAAAAAGTCAAAATTTTTACACATAGACCCCATCAAACGGGAGAAATTGGCCCGGATTGCTCTCATGTGCGTTACGGGGCATCGTTTCTCTCGCGCCGAATTCTCTCGAGCTGGGAAATCGCTCATTTTTGCGTCGCCAAATATCGTACGAACGCCGTGAAACTTCCACAGGCTTTTTCAGCAGATTTGCACCTGCACTCAAAAAAGTCAAAATTTGTACACATAGACCCCATCAAACGGGAGAAATTGGCCGGGATTGCTCTCATGTGCGTTACGGGGCATCGTTTCTCTCGCTCCGAATTCCATCGAGCTGGGAAATCGCTCATTTTTGCGTCGCCAAATATCGTACGAACGCCGTGAAACTTCCACAGGCTTTTTCAGCAGATTTGCACGTGCACTCAAAAAAGTCAAAATTTGTACACATAGACCCCATCAAACGGGAGAAATTGGCCGGGATTGCTCTCATGTGCGTTACGGGGCATCGTTTCTCTCGCGCCGAATTCCATCGAGCTGGGAAATCGCTCATTTTTGCGTCGCCAAATATCGTACGAACGCCGTGAAACTTCCACAGGCTTTTCCAGCAGATTTGCACGTGCACTCAAAAAAGTCAAAATTTTTACACATAGACCCCATCAAACGGGAGAAATTGGCCCGGATTGCTCTCATGTGCGTTACGGGGCATCGTTTCTCTCGCGCCGAATTCTCTCGAGCTGGGAAATCGCTCATTTTTGCGTCGCCAAATATCGTACGAACGCCGTGAAACTTCCACAGGCTTTTTCAGCAGATTTGCACCTGCACTCAAAAAAGTCAAAATTTTTACACATAGACCCCATCAAACGGGAGAAATTGGCCCGGATTGCTCTCATGTGCGTTACGGGGCATCGTTTCTCTCGCTCCGAATTCCATCGAGCTTGGAAATCGCTCATTTTTGCGTCGCCAAATATCGTACGAACGCCGTGAAACTTCCACAGGCTTTTCCAGCAGATTTGCACCTGCACTCAAAAAAGTCAAAATTTTTACACATAGACCCCATCAAACGGGAGAAATTGGCCCGGATTGCTCTCATGTGCGTTACGGGGCATCGTTTCTGTCGCGCCGAATTCCATCGAGCTGGGAAATCGCTCATTTTTGCGTCGCCAAATATCGTACGAACGCCGTGAAACTTCCACAGGCTTTTCCAGCAGATTTGCACGTGCACTCAAAAAAGTCAAAATTTTTACACATAGACCCCATCAAACGGGAGAAATTGGCCCGGATTGCTCTCATGTGCGTTACGGGGCATCGTTTCTCTCGCGCCGAATTCTCTCGAGCTGGGAAATCGCTCATTTTTGCGTCGCCAAATATCGTACGAACGCCGTGAAACTTCCACAGGCTTTTTCAGCAGATTTGCACCTGCACTCAAAAAAGTCAAAATTTTTACACATAGACCCCATCAAACGGGAGAAATTGGCCCGGATTGCTCTCATGTGCGTTACGGGGCATCGTTTCTCTCGCTCCGAATTCCATCGAGCTTGGAAATCGCTCATTTTTGCGTCGCCAAATATCGTACGAACGCCGTGAAACTTCCACAGGCTTTTCCAGCAGATTTGCACCTGCACTCAAAAAAGTCAAAATTTTTACACATAGACCCCATCAAACGGGAGAAATTGGCCGGGATTGCTCTCATGTGCGTTACGGGGCATCGTTTCTCTCGCTCCGAATTCCATCGAGCTGGGAAATCGCTCATTTTTGCGTCGCCAAATATCGTACGAACGCCGTGAAACTTCCACAGGCTTTTTCAGCAGATTTGCACGTGCACTCAAAAAAGTCAAAATTTGTACACATAGACCCCATCAAACGGGAGAAATTGGCCGGGATTGCTCTCATGTGCGTTACGGGGCATCGTTTCTCTCGCGCCGAATTCCATCGAGCTGGGAAATCGCTCATTTTTGCGTCGCCAAATATCGTACGAACGCCGTGAAACTTCCACAGGCTTTTTCAGCAGATTTGCACGTGCACTCAAAAAAGTCAAAATTTTTACACATAGACCCCATCAAACGGGAGAAATTGGCCGGGATTGCTCTCATGTGCGTTACGGGGCATCGTTTCTCTCGCTCCGAATTCCATCGAGCTGGGAAATCGCTCATTTTTGCGTCGCCAAATATCGTACGAACGCCGTGAAACTTCCACAGGCTTTTTCAGCAGATTTGCACGTGCACTCAAAAAAGTCAAAATTTTTACACATAGACCCCATCAAACGGGAGAAATTGGCCGGGATTGCTCTCATGTGCGTTACGGGGCATCGTTTCTCTCGCGCCGAATTCCATCGAGCTGGGAAATCGCTCATTTTTGCGTCGCCAAATATCGTACGAACGCCGTGAAACTTCCACAGGCTTTTCCAGCAGATTGGCACGTGCACTCAAAAAAGTCAAAATTTGTACACATAGACCCCATCAAACGGGAGAAATTGGCCGGGATTGCTCTCATGTGCGTTACGGGGCATCGTTTCTCTCGCTCCGAATTCCATCGAGCTGGGAAATCGCTCATTTTTGCGTCGCCAAATATCGTACGAACGCCGTGAAACTTCCACAGGCTTTTCCAGCAGATTTGCACCTGCACTCAAAAAAGTCAAAATTTTTACACATAGACCCCATCAAACGGGAGAAATTGGCCCGGATTGCTCTCATGTGCGTTACGGGGCATCGTTTCTCTCGCGCCGAATTCTCTCGAGCTGGGAAATCGCTCATTTTTGCGTCGCCAAATATCGTACGAACGCCGTGAAACTTCCACAGGCTTTTTCAGCAGATTTGCACCTGCACTCAAAAAAGTCAAAATTTTTACACATAGACCCCATCAAACGGGAGAAATTGGCCCGGATTGCTCTCATGTGCGTTACGGGGCATCGTTTCTCTCGCGCCGAATTCCATCGAGCTGGGAAATCGCTCATTTTTGCGTCGCCAAATATCGTACGAACGCCGTGAAACTTCCACAGGCTTTTTCAGCAGATTTGCACGTGCACTCAAAAAAGTCAAAATTTTTACACATAGACCCCATCAAACGGGAGAAATTGGCCCGGATTGCTCTCATGTGCGTTACGGGGCATCGTTTCTCTCGCGCCGAATTCTCTCGAGCTGGGAAATCGCTCATTTTTGCGTCGCCAAATATCGTACGAACGCCGTGAAACTTCCACAGGCTTTTTCAGCAGATTTGCACGTGCACTCAAAAAAGTCAAAATTTGTACACATAGACCCCATCAAACGGGAGAAATTGGCCGGGATTGCTCTCATGTGCGTTACGGGGCATCGTTTCTCTCGCTCCGAATTCCATCGAGCTGGGAAATCGCTCATTTTTGCGTCGCCAAATATCGTACGAACGCCGTGAAACTTCCACAGGCTTTTTCAGCAGATTTGCACGTGCACTCAAAAAAGTCAAAATTTTTACACATAGACCCCATCAAACGGGAGAAATTGGCCGGGATTGCTCTCATGTGCGTTACGGGGCATCGTTTCTCTCGCGCCGAATTCCATCGAGCTGGGAAATTGCTCATTTTTGCGTCGCCAAATATCGTACGAACGCCGTGAAACTTCCACAGGCTTTTCCAGCAGATTTGCACGTGCACTCAAAAAAGTCAAAATTTTTACACATAGACCCCATCAAACGGGAGAAATTGGCCCGGATTGCTCTCATGTGCGTTACGGGGCATCGTTTCTCTCGCGCCGAATTCTCTCGAGCTGGGAAATCGCTCATTTTTGCGTCGCCAAATATCGTACGAACGCCGTGAAACTTCCACAGGCTTTTTCAGCAGATTTGCACCTGCACTCCAAAAAGTCAAAATTTTTACACATAGACCCCATCAAACGGGAGAAATTGGCCCGGATTGCTCTCATGTGCGTTACGGGGCATCGTTTCTCTCGCTCCGAATTCCATCGAGCTTGGAAATCGCTCATTTTTGCGTCGCCAAATATCGTACGAACGCCGTGAAACTTCCACAGGCTTTTCCAGCAGATTTGCACCTGCACTCAAAAAAGTCAAAATTTTTACACATAGACCCCATCAAACGGGAGAAATTGGCCCGGATTGCTCTCATGTGCGTTACGGGGCATCGTTTCTGTCGCGCCGAATTCCATCGAGCTGGGAAATCGCTCATTTTTGCGTCGCCAAATATCGTACGAACGCCGTGAAACTTCCACAGGCTTTTCCAGCAGATTGGCACGTGCACTCAAAAAAGTCAAAATTTGTACACATAGACCCCATCAAACGGGAGAAATTGGCCGGGATTGCTCTCATGTGCGTTACGGGGCATCGTTTCTCTCGCTCCGAATTCCATCGAGCTGGGAAATCGCTCATTTTTGCGTCGCCAAATATCGTACGAACGCCGTGAAACTTCCACAGGCTTTTTCAGCAGATTTGCACGTGCACTCAAAAAAGTCAAAATTTGTACACATAGACCCCATCAAACGGGAGAAATTGGCCCGGATTGCTCTCATGTGCGTTACGGGGCATCGTTTCTCTCGCGCCGAATTCCATCGAGCTGGGAAATCGCTCATTTTTGCGTCGCCAAATATCGTACGAACGCCGTGAAACTTCCACAGGCTTTTCCAGCAGATTTGCACCTGCACTCAAAAAAGTCAAAATTTTTACACATAGACCCCATCAAACGGGAGAAATTGGCCCGGATTGCTCTCATGTGCGTTACGGGGCATCGTTTCTCTCGCGCCGAATTCTCTCGAGCTGGGAAATCGCTCATTTTTGCGTCGCCAAATATCGTACGAACGCCGTGAAACTTCCACAGGCTTTTTCAGCAGATTTGCACCTGCACTCAAAAAAGTCAAAATTTTTACACATAGACCCCATCAAACGGGAGAAATTGGCCCGGATTGCTCTCATGTGCGTTACGGGGCATCGTTTCTCTCGCGCCGAATTCCATCGAGCTGGGAAATCGCTCATTTTTGCGTCGCCAAATATCGTACGAACGCCGTGAAACTTCCACAGGCTTTTTCAGCAGATTTGCACGTGCACTCAAAAAAGTCAAAATTTTTACACATAGACCCCATCAAACGGGAGAAATTGGCCCGGATTGCTCTCATGTGCGTTACGGGGCATCGTTTCTCTCGCGCCGAATTCTCTCGAGCTGGGAAATCGCTCATTTTTGCGTCGCCAAATATCGTACGAACGCCGTGAAACTTCCACAGGCTTTTTCAGCAGATTTGCACGTGCACTCAAAAAAGTCAAAATTTGTACACATAGACCCCATCAAACGGGAGAAATTGGCCGGGATTGCTCTCATGTGCGTTACGGGGCATCGTTTCTCTCGCTCCGAATTCCATCGAGCTGGGAAATCGCTCATTTTTGCGTCGCCAAATATCGTACGAACGCCGTGAAACTTCCACAGGCTTTTTCAGCAGATTTGCACGTGCACTCAAAAAAGTCAAAATTTTTACACATAGACCCCATCAAACGGGAGAAATTGGCCGGGATTGCTCTCATGTGCGTTACGGGGCATCGTTTCTCTCGCGCCGAATTCCATCGAGCTGGGAAATCGCTCATTTTTGCGTCGCCAAATATCGTACGAACGCCGTGAAACTTCCACAGGCTTTTCCAGCAGATTTGCACCTGCACTCAAAAAAGTCAAAATTTTTACACATAGACCCCATCAAACGGGAGAAATTGGCCCGGATTGCTCTCATGTGCGTTACGGGGCATCGTTTCTCTCGCTCCGAATTCCATCGAGCTTGGAAATCGCTCATTTTTGCGTCGCCAAATATCGTACGAACGCCGTGAAACTTCCACAGGCTTTTCCAGCAGATTTGCACCTGCACTCAAAAAAGTCAAAATTTTTACACATAGACCCCATCAAACGGGAGAAATTGGCCCGGATTGCTCTCATGTGCGTTACGGGGCATCGTTTCTCTCGCGCCGAATTCTCTCGAGCTGGGAAATCGCTCATTTTTGCGTCGCCAAATATCGTACGAACGCCGTGAAACTTCCACAGGCTTTTTCAGCAGATTTGCACCTGCACTCAAAAAAGTCAAAATTTGTACACATAGACCCCATCAAACGGGAGAAATTGGCCCGGATTGCTCTCATGTGCGTTACGGGGCATCGTTTCTCTCGCTCCGAATTCCATCGAGCTTGGAAATCGCTCATTTTTGCGTCGCCAAATATCGTACGAACGCCGTGAAACTTCCACAGGCTTTTCCAGCAGATTTGCACCTGCACTCAAAAAAGTCAAAATTTTACACATAGACCCCATCAAACGGGAGAAATTGGCCCGGATTGCTCTCATGTGCGTTACGGGGCATCGTTTCTGTCGCGCCGAATTCCATCGAGCTGGGAAATCGCTCATTTTTGCGTCGCCAAATATCGTACGAACGCCGTGAAACTTCCACAGGCTTTTCCAGCAGATTGGCACGTGCACTCAAAAAAGTCAAAATTTGTACACATAGACCCCATCAAACGGGAGAAATTGGCCGGGATTGCTCTCATGTGCGTTACGGGGCATCGTTTCTCTCGCTCCGAATTCCATCGAGCTGGGAAATCGCTCATTTTTGCGTCGCCAAATATCGTACGAACGCCGTGAAACTTCCACAGGCTTTTTCAGCAGATTTGCACCTGCACTCAAAAAAGTCAAAATTTTTACACATAGACCCCATCAAACGGGAGAAATTGGCCCGGATTGCTCTCATGTGCGTTACGGGGCATCGTTTCTCTCGCGCCGAATTCCATCGAGCTGGGAAATCGCTCATTTTTGCGTCGCCAAATATCGTACGAACGCCGTGAAACTTCCACAGGCTTTTTCAGCAGATTTGCACGTGCACTCAAAAAAGTCAAAATTTGTACACATAGACCCCATCAAACGGGAGAAATTGGCCCGGATTGCTCTCATGTGCGTTACGGGGCATCGTTTCTCTCGCGCCGAATTCTCTCGAGCTGGGAAATCGCTCATTTTTGCGTCGCCAAATATCGTACGAACGCCGTGAAACTTCCACAGGCTTTTTCAGCAGATTTGCACGTGCACTCAAAAAAGTCAAAATTTGTACACATAGACCCCATCAAACGGGAGAAATTGGCCGGGATTGCTCTCATGTGCGTTACGGGGCATCGTTTCTCTCGCTCCGAATTCCATCGAGCTGGGAAATCGCTCATTTTTGCGTCGCCAAATATCGTACGAACGCCGTGAAACTTCCACAGGCTTTTTCAGCAGATTTGCACGTGCACTCAAAAAAGTCAAAATTTTTACACATAGACCCCATCAAACGGGAGAAATTGGCCGGGATTGCTCTCATGTGCGTTACGGGGCATCGTTTCTCTCGCGCCGAATTCCATCGAGCTGGGAAATCGCTCATTTTTGCGTCGCCAAATATCGTACGAACGCCGTGAAACTTCCACAGGCTTTTCCAGCAGATTTGCACCTGCACTCAAAAAAGTCAAAATTTTTACACATAGACCCCATCAAACGGGAGAAATTGGCCCGGATTGCTCTCATGTGCGTTACGGGGCATCGTTTCTCTCGCTCCGAATTCCATCGAGCTTGGAAATCGCTCATTTTTGCGTCGCCAAATATCGTACGAACGCCGTGAAACTTCCACAGGCTTTTCCAGCAGATTTGCACCTGCACTCAAAAAAGTCAAAATTTTTACACATAGACCCCATCAAACGGGAGAAATTGGCCCGGATTGCTCTCATGTGCGTTACGGGGCATCGTTTCTCTCGCGCCGAATTCTCTCGAGCTGGGAAATCGCTCATTTTTGCGTCGCCAAATATCGTACGAACGCCGTGAAACTTCCACAGGCTTTTTCAGCAGATTTGCACCTGCACTCAAAAAAGTCAAAATTTGTACACATAGACCCCATCAAACGGGAGAAATTGGCCGGGATTGCTCTCATGTGCGTTACGGGGCATCGTTTCTCTCGCTCCGAATTCCATCGAGCTGGGAAATCGCTCATTTTTGCGTCGCCAAATATCGTACGAACGCCGTGAAACTTCCACAGGCTTTTTCAGCAGATTTGCACGTGCACTCAAAAAAGTCAAAATTTGTACACATAGACCCCATCAAACGGGAGAAATTGGCCGGGATTGCTCTCATGTGCGTTACGGGGCATCGTTTCTCTCGCGCCGAATTCCATCGAGCTGGGAAATCGCTCATTTTTGCGTCGCCAAATATCGTACGAACGCCGTGAAACTTCCACAGGCTTTTCCAGCAGATTTGCACGTGCACTCAAAAAAGTCAAAATTTTTACACATAGACCCCATCAAACGGGAGAAATTGGCCCGGATTGCTCTCATGTGCGTTACGGGGCATCGTTTCTCTCGCGCCGAATTCTCTCGAGCTGGGAAATCGCTCATTTTTGCGTCGCCAAATATCGTACGAACGCCGTGAAACTTCCACAGGCTTTTCCAGCAGATTTGCACGTGCACTCAAAAAAGTCAAAATTTTTACACATAGACCCCATCAAACGGGAGAAATTGGCCGGGATTGCTCTCATGTGCGTTACGGGGCATCGTTTCTCTCGCTCCGAATTCCATCGAGCTGGGAAATCGCTCATTTTTGCGTCGCCAAATATCGTACGAACGCCGTGAAACTTCCACAGGCTTTTTCAGCAGATTTGCACGTGCACTCAAAAAAGTCAAAATTTTTACACATAGACCCCATCAAACGGGAGAAATTGGCCGGGATTGCTCTCATGTGCGTTACGGGGCATCGTTTCTCTCGCGCCGAATTCCATCGAGCTGGGAAATCGCTCATTTTTGCGTCGCCAAATATCGTACGAACGCCGTGAAACTTCCACAGGCTTTTCCAGCAGATTGGCACGTGCACTCAAAAAAGTCAAAATTTGTACACATAGACCCCATCAAACGGGAGAAATTGGCCGGGATTGCTCTCATGTGCGTTACGGGGCATCGTTTCTCTCGCTCCGAATTCCATCGAGCTGGGAAATCGCTCATTTTTGCGTCGCCAAATATCGTACGAACGCCGTGAAACTTCCACAGGCTTTTCCAGCAGATTTGCACCTGCACTCAAAAAAGTCAAAATTTTTACACATAGACCCCATCAAACGGGAGAAATTGGCCCGGATTGCTCTCATGTGCGTTACGGGGCATCGTTTCTCTCGCGCCGAATTCTCTCGAGCTGGGAAATCGCTCATTTTTGCGTCGCCAAATATCGTACGAACGCCGTGAAACTTCCACAGGCTTTTTCAGCAGATTTGCACCTGCACTCAAAAAAGTCAAAATTTTTACACATAGACCCCATCAAACGGGAGAAATTGGCCCGATTGCTCTCATGTGCGTTACGGGGCATCGTTTCTCTCGCGCCGAATTCCATCGAGCTGGGAAATCGCTCATTTTTGCGTCGCCAAATATCGTACGAACGCCGTGAAACTTCCACAGGCTTTTTCAGCAGATTTGCACGTGCACTCAAAAAAGTCAAAATTTTGTACACATAGACCCCATCAAACGGGAGAAATTGGCCCGGATTGCTCTCATGTGCGTTACGGGGCATCGTTTCTCTCGCGCCGAATTCTCTCGAGCTGGGAAATCGCTCATTTTTGCGTCGCCAAATATCGTACGAACGCCGTGAAACTTCCACAGGCTTTTTCAGCAGATTTGCACCTGCACTCAAAAAAGTCAAAATTTTTACACATAGACCCCATCAAACGGGAGAAATTGGCCCGGATTGCTCTCATGTGCGTTACGGGGCATCGTTTCTGTCGCGCCGAATTCCATCGAGCTGGGAAATCGCTCATTTTTGCGTCGCCAAATATCGTACGAACGCCGTGAAACTTCCACAGGCTTTTCCAGCAGATTTGCACGTGCACTCAAAAAGTCAAAATTTTTACACATAGACCCCATCAAACGGG
>NW_027614057.1:0-30367 GCF_965212315.1 Lampetra planeri
GATGTGTGGTGCCGTCTGCGTGTGCGCGACTACGATGGGATTAAAGTAGTTTATTCTCAGACTTCAACCAAAGCCCTGGCAGGGCCGTACGCAAGGGTGGAGAAGGGTTAAAAAAAGCGAAACTGCGAGCCCACAATCTATAAAACCTCAATAACAAAGGCAACCTCAAAATATACCCGACCTCATCATCTCACTATGACACACACACACACACACACACACACGCCCTTCTCCTATAACACACTGACAGACTTAGGGGGGGAACCCAACAAAGGGGACATTTTCCCTATTTTGTGAGGATTCAAGAGGCCACTTTGATCCATGTATCAGCCCTGAGGAAACATAAAAGCATTAAGTGGAAAAGTTGAAATCAAACAGCGAGAGATGAGCTCAGTGATGAGGTCAACTCCTCTGTTTCAACTTCACGTCTCTGCGTTTGTTGTTTTGTCGGAAAAAAGAAAAAAAAAAACGTGTGTATATTCCTTGGGGAGCCATTACATATAGCTTACAAGACAGCTCCAACCTAGAGCCTTTTTTTCGCTCGTGGATACAGTTTCTAGTTTCCATGATCACTGTATATCCTCAGAGCCAAACCTCAACCGTAGCCAGTTGTGTGATCAGTAGTGATGTCAGATGCTAACTATGTTTCCAACTGAGCTATTAGAATAAACCTCCTTACTACACATGCAAACTAAAGCTGAACGTTTGCTGCATTATTTCTCCTTTCTCTGGGCTGCGCGCTTTGTTGTCAACATGCACTTTTCTTATGTACCAGCGCCAATCACGACCGTCGAGTGCCGAGTGGGAGCAGTGAAAACGTTGGTGGTTTATGGAGCCGCAGATGATGACAGCTGTGATCGTCACATCTGGTATTTATAACGCATCGCTTTGATCCCGTGTTTGAAATAAAAAACGTAATGATCAATTGGTGTTAAGTCTTCCAGACAGAAATCAGAGAGGGGAAAATGGGAAAGACAGCGAAGCGGCCTGTTATCATGGTGAAACGGAGAAGGCTGGGGCCTGGTGAGCGTCCTTTCATGTTTGCTAATGGTAATTACGGGCTACGGTGTTTCTCTGCTGCGGGTGACAGTATTAACACATTTCAATACTGATCATAATATATGTTGATGGTAAAACACTTATCAGAAAGTAGCTGAAAGTACTTCCGCTGGGAGGGACCTCTTTCTGAGTTGCCATCATTTACAGAAATACTGTGTTTGCCAAAGCCACTAAAACCCCAAACCTAATAGGGGGGCAGTGTTTCACTGGCGTCAGTCAGCTTGCATTTTCCTCTTGTTCCATGACTGTGTAGTTCTCCCTTTTTATCTTGACACTTTCCCTTTAAGGACTTTATTTATTTATGTATTTTTATTCAGGCAATACAACTTGCTTTAAGCATGGATTGAAACCATTTATGAAGAACTGTAAAAAAAAAAAAAAAAAGCCAAAGAGGATGAGAGTGGAGTGGTTGGTGAAGGATTTAAATATTCACTAACAAGGGTCGTAGCCCCTGACCGTATCAGAAACCTCATTCATATCAGCTGAAACCTCACTGTGTGCCAAAGCCTCTTCAGATAATATCACAGAGGTGTTCCAGCATATTTGTAGCTCCTAGAAATGCGAAAGTGTAATATTACAATCCACAAACACGTCCTTAAGGTAAAGTGGTTACAATCAGAGCAGAGCTCACTGCGAGACCGAGCTGAGAAAACGTCATCGTCCTCTAACTGAAATCAGCTTTTCATTTGTTAAATTATTCTCACTCAGTCATTTGCCCCCCCCATCCTCTGTTTGCTCTTCTTCCTCAAACATACCACTCCCTGCGTGAGATCACAGATCCATCCAAGTGGGACACATAGTCACTGTCTGTGCCGTTGTCATAGCAGTCCTCCGGTAGGTAGGGGGAGCCGTTGGTTACTATGGTGCTGTGCACTGGAGGCCCGCAGGGGTGCATGTTTTGGGTGTTGTAGTGGTTGGGGTAGTAGTTTCCCTCCTTGAGCCCCCTCTGGTTGTCCCCAGTGTCGGCCCAGTCGTCCCTACTCTTGTGTTCAGGGGTGTAGTCGGGGTAAATGATGTCTCCACCCAGTTTAGCTTTCAGCTCCTGGCTGCCTTTGCTGACTTTGTCCCCGTAGACGTCCTGCATCTCATGCGGCTGCAGCACGTCCAGCTGAGACTCTTTCTGCATGTCGGAGGGTCCAAGGTACTGCTTGGTGTAGTAGTCTCCTCGGAAGGTTCTACGCTGGCGCATGAAACAAGCCCCACCCAGAATGAGGAGGAGGATCAGGAAGAGGACGCCGCCCACCGCTCCTCCGATTACAGTACCCAGAGTGCTGTCAGGTAAGGAGGCGAGGGTCGGCGAGGTGAACAGGGCTCTCCGCTGGTCCACAGCAGTGCCAGCGCCAGAGGTGTCATGCAGGAGGGAGGCGGTAGTGCTAGGGGAAGGGGTGGTAGGCGGAGGATCTGCAAAGTGACAAAGGAATAGAAGAACAACAAAGTCTTATATTATATATTGTATTATTATTATGAATTATGATACAGAAATGTTTCTTAAAGCAATGACAATGAAAAGGTTCAAACATATTTTGAGCACGAAAGAGACAGGAGTTGGAGACACATAGGACAGAAGAGATCCCCTCCGCCCAACCCCCCCGATTCTGAAGTCTGATGTGGGGAAGTCATGTGAGAAGATGAAACGCTGTGATCGATGGAAGGTTTCTGTCTCTGATTTGCTGTCCGACAGCTGGCATTTGTGACAGCAGCCAGAATCAAGGTCAGGATAAGTGTCTCCATTTTGACCTCCAGCCTCTGAGGCTAAGAGCTGCCTGATACCACCAGTCGATCCCTGCAGCAGTAAATCAAAGACCTGACACACAGACCTATGTGACTTACATTAACAGAGGTCAGAAGCTCCAGCAGGATTTCAGCTAGGAGCTATCAACCTGGATTCTCAGTTGACTTAGTGATCACCACGATTTGTGAATGAGAGTAAAAATCCAATTAGCAATTGTATTCTGTGTGTGTGTGTGTGTGTGTGTGTGTGCGCGCCTGGAGGATTGAGGATAACAGACGAATGGATCAGTGATCTGGTACACTGGCAATCACCCTCTTTTTCAGTCACCATCAATCCCACCCTGGAGATGGGTGGGGGTTAACCTCATGTAGGTTATGAGCATCTGTAGCTATGTAGCTGATCATCGAGCTGAGGAGCCAAAAACGACAAGGCTTCAGAGGCAACTGGGAATGTGAAACAGCAACACCAAACAGCCCTGGTGGGGGAGGGACTGGAGCTGTGCTCAAATCTGGCTTTCTCCACGGGGGAGGGATGTGAGAGGCCGCACGCCCGAGTCCCAACATTTGACAAGAGAGGCAAGATAATTGCTCAGTGCAAGTCTTTCTTGGACAGGATGTCAGCTGTGCTCTCGTTTGGAGAAGGACTCCAAACCAGGCCTGCAGACAGATGGAGCCTGACAGTTTCGCTGGGGCTTCTCCAAGCTCTTTCCTCTCAACAGTGAGAAATCAAGCGAACTGTGTGTCAGCGATGAGTCCAAAAGCAGCAGTTGCTTTGTTTGGAGAGGGATTAAAAAGCAGCAAAGGAGAAATGAAAACAAAAAGAGATGCAGAGTTCTCAGGATCCACGCCCTGACTTAAAAGTCATGAACTCAAGTATCCAGCCAACAGCTCAACGGAGGAAGCAGGCAGGAGTTTGTTTCGTGTACTGTGTGTTTTCTGACGGGGATTCATGTCAACAAATAACCAGCATTTAACACATCAAACCCAGGAAAACTCCTCTGGATTTAGGGAAGTCCTCTTTTGGTTTCCAAGATAAACATGCTGTTGTAGAAAACAATAACTTACAACTATTACAGCAATAGTCACCTGAATACAGATCATTAAGTTAAGTTAAAGGCCTACACTTGCTGAACTAGAGGGGGGGGTGAACAGCTTCCTTATTTAGTTTCAAAAACCTCGACGCTGTAAGTGTTTGGTATTGATACTCTTTGTCTGCATGTCGTGCTCCTCTGCTGCCAGGCATGTGTGAAAGTGGATCTGGGCAGGGATATTTGTACGGAGGCTTAACGCTGCTGGAAGTGTTGAACGTACTGAAGGGTAATCTTATATGAAATAGACGGGTCAAATAATGACCAGTAGCACTTAAAAATAGTGGGGGGGGTGTACATGACCAACAGAAAAAAAAAGTGAGTGAAACAGTACCTTGTACCCAGAGGTTCACATCCTGACTGCGGAGTCCAATGTCATTCATCACCTCACAGCGGTACACTCCTGAGTCATTGCGCTCCAGTGGGCGAGTGAAAGCAAAGCTGTTGTTTGAGATCTCGACACCATGTGGCATCAATCCATCCAACCTGAGCAAGAAAATAACCACGATGAAAAATGCATTTACACATGTATGTTTAGAGCTGTGATTTTAATGTTATATTTATGACTTGGCATCACTGATCTGTTGCTTCAGCTGTGTGACGATCACATGGTTACAACTGTGACCATCTGATTCCATGATCAGCTGATTCCAAGAGGAGAAAAAGATTTCTACACTAGAACACAATTTCAAAGTCAGGAAAAATATAGGAAGAACGAGCCTGGCTCTCTTAAACTGCATGAAATCATATTTCTTTTTTGAAAGCCAGATGATGACAAAGAGCTGCCAATAGACCAGTGTTACCCTGATGCATGAACAATGTGGAATCTTTTATTTATAGCGGGGGAGTCTTCCCGATGGGTGCAGCCGTGCATCTGACAGCTCAAGTGTCAAGGCTCTAAAGTTTGGCTCAAGATAATTTATAGACAGTCACATCTTCACTACTTCATTTCAGTTTCTTTAAACTCAATTAAGCTCTATGCTGGTGGACCAAACAAAACAAAAGATTAGTCATGTATGGCGGCTTCTTTCTCCTATCTAGTACTCAATACTTCATCAATCAAACAGGCATAATGTAACACATTCCCTCGACTTTTTTTTTTAATTGTAACCATGACAAATCATGACAAACTGTAATAACACAGGGTAGAGTGGGCTCCTAGATTTTGGACCCTAAAACACATGTCTCCAGTACATCATGCGATTTTGAAAAGTTCACAAAGGTGCTAAGCTGCATGAAACTGCAGGAAAAGGCTACAGAGTCCAGATGTTTAACTTATGCTGACTTGTTTAAATGAGCAGTTCTGAAGGGTTTGATCAGGTAGTGCTGTTTCACTGTGTAGCACAATACAGCACAGATATGCACCATACAAGTAAGAGTTAACCCACAGGTAGGTATGCGTTAAACTGTTTTAAGGCACAACGTGGGAAGTGCCTTGAAACTGTTTTAAAGCACACATGCTCATCAATGAACCCGCTTATACCATCATCATTTGCCAAAGAAGCAGAAATGAGATAATTAATTTATGTTTTTATGTGTTACAAAAGCTCTAACTTCCGCCGGGTGGTTCTTCACCCCCACGTCACATCTGAAAACCATTTAACGCATCCTTATGCGCAGCAAAATTCGTCAAAATTCTTATACTCTCCAAACAAGTTGAAAGAATTGTTAAAAATCATCTGTTTTGTTTGTTTTGCTCGTCAAATGTCCAGCTGTTTTAACGCTGACAGCTGCAGTTGTTGTTACCGCTGACAGCTTGTGCTGGTCATTCGTGTGCCGCGGATGGGTATTAGAAATGTGAGCCGGACTACGTGTGCATTAAACGGTTTTAACGTACGTCTGCCAGCCAATTAGAAAAGAGTCTTCACAATGACCATGGTATAAGCCTTATTGTCTCACAGCTGAGTCAGTTATTACCAACAACATATTAAGTTAAAGGAACAGTTATCAGACACATCATTAAATCATATCCTCATGTAAGGGATGACACATCCTCACAAACATGGATCAAAGGAATCATGTTTTCGAGACAGATATTTCATGGATACTGACCTGACCCATGAGAAGTGACGGGCAGGCGGGTTGGCTTTGGCATCACAGATAAACTTCACGTTTGTTTGTCCCATGTACCAGTTTTTGTCAACTCCTGTTATAGATACCATCGGTGCAACTATGAAAAGTAAAGCAAAATGGAAAGATTACATCCACATACTTCTGCTGAGAGCTGTGCTGTTTTTCCCCCAAAAAAAACTAAAGTACTTAAATATCTGAGTAAGAAAGGCTCTTCTCTAGGAGGACGCAGCATTTCTTATGAGCACAGTAGAAATAGGAAAAAAACAAAAAACAAAAACAAAGGCAGGGTACAGGTTCTTGTGGTGAACATGAGCCATGAGGACAAACAAATGACCCTGGATTTGGGGCAGAAAATGACAGACTCCCTCAGACAGACTGCAGCTCATAATAAACTCTACTGCCTCACCATGACAAAGAAAAAAGGAAGCTTTATAACATGCCACTGTAATAAGACATGGCAAACACAGACTTAGGTATCCAATTTTTCATTTTGATTTCTCTAGAGAACAAATGAGGGACTCATTATTGAACACAGGAAGATGTCTCTGCTCATCCTTGTCCACTGACCCTTGTCCTGCAGTTCAATGATGAAATTGTGCTTCTTTTGCACAAAAAACTCCCTCGACTGTGCATCAGACATGATTTATTGACCTCCACAGCCTCTTTCTTCCTTTATTAACCCAGGTCTTTTTCTGCATCTCTGCTCACCTCTGGCTTAATCAATGTTTCATAAAATACGGTCATTAGTTCACACACATACTAACGCTCATCCTCAGAAAAACGTTTGCCAAGAGCATGACACCACAAGAAAGTGACTTTTGAAGATTTACCCTGATTTGTATGGAGACATACTGAGGTGGAATCTATAGTCTTATTGTCTACAAATACCATGAGAAAGCAAAACAATGTTTTAGTCTGTCTTTTAAAACATCATTCCACATGACTCTATGTTCCGCTATGACATGTTGATTTAAGCATCTAAAATAGACTATATAATGAACAGCTACGAGCTCAACATCATAGTTCATAGGCATATAGCCGATTTGGACTTGAGTACTTTCCCCTGAGTGGTAGTGACAATTGACACTTATCCACAACACAGTTCCAGCTCGGCTCTCTTCGATGTGGCTGCTGACGTCACAGCCCTGGCTGCGTCAAACTTACGCAACAGTGTTTTTTTTTCAATTTCCATGACATAAACACATAAAAAATGTAAAACATGGAGAAGACAGTGAAGTTGGGACTGTTTTTGGATTTTGTGGCAGACAGAGCAAGAGAAAAGAGATGCAGCAGGACACGATCAACAACATGGACGCATCCAGCTCTTATAACAAATGTTCTAGCCAGACAAAATTCACAAAAACGTCTGTGCTTCATTAGCGGACCACAGTGTGTGGTTTCCACACATCAGACATGTTCAATGAATGCGCGACAAGGAATAAAGAAGCAAATCACTATCTCCGGAAAAACTGCCGGTAGACTGGTGTTGAAGGTAGCCCTTGGGACGGCCCTCTGTCTGCAGTGACCAATCAGAGACCGCCACTCACAATGTCACCTGATCGGTACCTGCTCGGCTCGCTTGGAACCTCAACTGAGGTGGTATGGGTAAAAGTACCAGGTACTAAGCAAAACAGCTGGGTGGAACCGTGTAGTGGAAAAAGCCCCAAATGAGTCAGTTGTGTAGAAGATGGCAAAAAATAGAAATGAATATAGCAAAGAACTGTATCAGAAGCAGGTGAAAGTGTCGTGGGCTGACAAACTCACATTGAATATTTAGTGTGTAGGGAATGCGGAACTCTGTTTGGAGGGCAGGATGGCGTACCACACAGGTGAGCGTCTTCCCCTGGGCATAGCTCTGTGGCTGCCACATGTAGTGTACATGTATGCTTGTGGTGCCATTGGGCTCATCTTGACTTTGCTTTTCACTTCTGCCGTACAACTCCGTCTCCCAGAAAACGTCGGCGGCGGGACGGCCGCGCTCTGCTATGCAGGTGGCTACCAGTGACTCGTTGGCACCGTCAAGTAGAGCTGCGGGGCCTGCAGACACGTAGACCTTTGGCTCCACTGTGAAAAGGCGAGCAGGCAGGATGAGACAAGGGAGGGGGAGGGGAGCAAAAGACAAAATGGACTAAATATCACAAAAGGTATATTGATCTTTAGGTACATGGGTATGAATAAATAATGTTCTTCATCAGAACATAAGTATAAAGGAAGTGAACTCAGAATACTTCTCCCATTAAACACAATATACACATTAAAAATGAATGACCCATGATAAGTGACTGATATCAGTCAAAAGACCTGACTGTATAATAGAACACATTAGAAAATTACTGCTTCTGGCAGCTTTACTGTGTTTAACATAGACTCAGAAGCTATTGGTAGTCAACATGTCTGTTCGCCTAAATTTTGCTGGAAGAGGATATAAGTAGCTTAGAGCTGTAGCACTGCGGTAATGTTACACTTGCCTCCTGAGAATGAGACAAGATGTTGTACTAAATCATTCATCTTGGGGTGCACTGATCAACAAAACACAGGGTGACTGTTCAATAACCACAACATGTCCGGTCTGACCCCAGGGAGAGTTCGGTAAGATGCGTTCACAAGACAGTCCAAATACAAAAGGATGTATTGAGGAAATGAGACGCCACAATAAAGCAGAAGATGCACAGCAAACTGCCTGAACTGGTTACACAAAACACTGATATCATCCCAAGCGTTTTTCTCAAAGTGTTCCATCTTCATTTCTTCCTCTCTGTCTCTCTTAAAAGAGCACTAACAGCTGCCAGTTACTGCCATGCTGACAGTTTTAAAGGCACCATGTGCAGACACACCAACCTAATCCACAAGACAAGGCCATCACCTTTAAGACATCTGCCATCCTCCCCCTTACAGTCAAGCAGGGGTTCTAAACTCAAATAACTTCTGGCACCCGTTTTCCCCTAAAAATAACTTGTCATCTCCCGTGCCCGGTGCCATTGGCGAGGTTGCTGTTCTCAGCCCGACTCACATCCCCCCCGACACACACACACACACACACAGCCTGACTATAAACAGTAGCTGCTCTATGTTAGGTGGTGAGTGTGCCTCAGAGGGATATGTTCATTTGGTGAGGCTGTCAGGAAGGGAGGGGACCACTAGATGAGTGGAAAAGGTACCAATTTTCCAACAGCAAATGTTTGCATTGGTCCTTTGCTGCTTAAATACACAGTCTTCATTACTGACGTAGACTGTTTTTTAAAAGAAATGTATCTGCAAAAAAACAATAACTTGCCCATTATAAGGAGTCACTTTGGTGCAATGATTGCAAATTCTTAAAATTTGAAAATGTTCAAAATAACAGAGACTCACATGCTTTCAGCACAGAAAAATTTAACTGAATAAACGTTTCAAGGTGCCCATGAACAACTGTCAACTAACTGGATGGCATGGAATACAAATTTTCTTTCTTCTCATAAGCTGAGATAAATGAATCATTATTTACACACTGTAGGATTTGGGATTACGAACCTTACAAAATTCACCTTATGCTCCTAATAGAAGAACATCTCCCTCATCAACATAATGTGCATGAATGATTTTGTTTTTCAGAGTGTCAATTGTTATTTAGTACATTTTCTATTAACCTGTCAACAGTATGAAACAAAAGACCTCTCTAATCATTTGCTATGTTTGCCTGCTATTGTTTACTGGTTTGGATATTTGCCATGGCTTATTTCCTCTTGGACTTTCATTTCAATGCTTGGGATTTTTCGAGGATTAACTCATCATGGACAAAAAGATGAGAAAGAGAGTGAGAGAAGATTTACGTCTGAGATGTGCTCCTGTGAAGTGTCCTATGAAACTGATTTAACTATAATGCTAATAATTGACAAGGACCGATTGCGATTCTGACATTGAGACAATGGCGTCCTGCACCTGTGACTCATTATGTCAACTTAAACTTTACATAAAATACAGACATAAAACGAGTTGTTCATTTGAAAGTAATGGAGTATACATATAGACCACAACTGGTATAAGAACAATGTCAATCAACACAAGCTCAGAGGAGGATGAAACTCCTCTGAGATGTTTTGAAGGAATATATGCTGTGTGGATATTTTTATCATGAAATAAATGCATGACCAGGTTTCTTCCATGATCACACTCCAAATACATCTAAATTATAACGAGGGGACAAGCATGTGTGTGTGCATGCACATGTTTCTGTGTCTGACTGAACTCAAGTTAGTTCCGAGACACTGTGGCCAGCAGCAATTGTGCCACTCATTACCCATTAAGCTTTTATGGTCACTGTCAGGGGACAAGAAACGACTGTCTTTAGTGCAGTCTTGTCTGAGTGCAATCAAACCCCACAGATACACTGACCACATAATCATAGGGAGGAGTGGTTCTTGTATATGTAGTGTAGACTATAGTGTTAACAGTACACTGAATAAGTTGAACTGTATGCATGAAGACTCCAAGGAAAAGATGGTTAAGATAATCTGAACTGAAGTTGAATAACAGTACATTTTTTTCTTTTTTCACAACTGAGTCTTATATGTCTTTTTCTCATCATATCACACATTTGTTTAGGTTTGTTTAAGTATCCACATCAGCAGTTCACAAAAGTCAATGTAAAATTACACATTATTTGTATTTAACTTTGTATATAACTTGCTGTATTTAACTTGCTGCTAATGCCCTGACTAAACATTGCTAGACCTGTATGTGAGAAGGCCAATATTGAATAGCAGTCATACTACACACTGACTTCCCCATCTAAGTCAAATGTCAAATCCCAGACTTTTTCCGCTGACTACTAAAATGAATTTCCATGACTTACTGGAATGATCATACCCCTCTTGACCTGAGCAGCCACACAGATTTAAACCTATCAATCAACAAGCTCCATTTACACGTTCATATAGATCATATAAGTGCAAAACCTAGTTTTCACTGCATGACAGTGAGTACAGTGTAGAAGAACAGTAGAGAACAGTGTACATTTCTGTCATATAACAAACAATGTACACCAACACAATGACCCAAATGTACATTTTGCATTTGTGTCATCTATGCTAATCAGTCTTGGTAGCCAAGGGTCTTGACACTTGCTTTTTCTTGGTTCTTGGTTCTTGGTTCTTGTTTGCCTTCAATACTGCATTAATGTGATTGGGACTTTTACACCCGGAGCTAAAATCATAAACTGGAGAAATAGGAAACACCAGGCCAAATGTTGTTGCTAAATTAAAACCAGTAAGTTGTAAGGCAAGAAATGTTGTGCACAAATTCTGAGCTGGGTATGTGACCCCAATGTCCATTTTGATCCATGCAGTGCCTGCAGGTGCCATCCACCTTGGCCAATTAAGGTATTTCCAATCGGGGAAAACACACAGTTGTTGTATAGTACATGAGTCAAACTGTGCAGAAGATTTTTCAAACACTTATTTCTGCCTTAACAGTGAAATTCAACACAGTACAGACAGATACATATGTACTTTACCTAAGACATTCACATAGGTTGACGCTTGTGAATTTCCAAGAGGAAACGTAGCCACTTTGCAGGTGTAGGAACCAATATCAGCAAAGCCAACTCCTTCAAGGGTAATGGTGGCATCTTGTATAGAGGGGGAAACAAACGAGACGCGTTTGCTGTACTCTTGTGAGATAGAGGTGCCATACTTTGGGTGGAACACTGCCAAGGTAATAGTGCCTGAAGAAAGGCGACGTTCCCAGGAGCTCTGTGTGAGACTGAGGTTGGAGCCCACCTCTATTCTGCAGCTCAGTGTGATGTTCTTCCCCAACACTGCATTCACTTTCTCAGGAACTACCACCTGGTTACTGCTCACACCTGAGGAGAGAAAAGAGACATGAAGCTGAAAAAAAAAACTACCAAAATAAATCATTTTAATATACTGACTAGACAATGAATACTGTGTGCAAAAACTGATAAATACTGTGAAAAGTTAAAACTTAACTTAACTTCCTAATCTGCCCAGAACATATTTAATGTTGGCTGTAGAGTGCTGGACTGTATCTCAGAGAGGTCTGGATAGTGTTATATGAAAGAAAGATCTTTCTCCTGTGGCTGCAAAAACACCGCTGCAGCAGATGTGCTATTACTGGAACGATCATAATACAAGTTACAGCAGCCAGTAATGAATGATGCTGTAAAACACTGCTGCTTCACCCATTGTTGACACTGGAAAATAGGAGAGAGGAGTATCCTTTATCCTAGTGCAACGTGGTGTGTGCACCTGCACTGATACTTTACTGCCTGTATTCACAGAACGCAACATTTTCTTCATTTTTTTCCAGTTAAGCACTTTATGAGTTCTGCTTTTTCTCTCATACTCAAAGCAGGACATTCTTAAAGCAGGCAAGAAAAACTGTCTGGAGTAAGATGAAACAAACTCAGTGATCAGTGATTTTCTTTACTTTTTATGACACCCTCAGTTTGACTGTTAATGAGACTTATCAGGTAGTTCACATTATGAGCCCATTTGAAGGCTGTATCAAAAAGGTCCCACACAAGGCCCTACAAACACATCAAATAAAGAATCTGATTCTGATCTGCTTGACTCTTAGCTGTTATAATAAAGACTGAAATACAGGTTAGTGGGACGTTTCTAGGGGCAGTGACTCTTGCAAAGCTAGTTTTCTATATGTGGTCTGAAATATGGGTATTTATTACTGCTAGTAAATACAAGCATTTAATTTATTACTGTTTGGACGCTATCTGACGTATCAGCTGTTGCTCATTGTCCTTGGCTGCTCTTTAACTTTTTTAATACATCTACCATAAAGCCAACACTGCAGGTGCACTCTTGACTATCAGGGCCACCAGGTCTCACTAGTCTGCTGTAGTTATAGCTCTTGTTACTTGTAATAGAGCTGTTCATGACAGCTGGCTTGACCGCCTGATGTGAAGTTGTTCTTTATGCATTGTTCAATAAAAGTAACAGCTGTCTATTTTATTGCCGCTGTTGTTAAGGAGACAAAATGAAAGTCAGATTTAGGTTTGATTGTTCAGTAACTGCTCAGGATAATCAAGAAGAAGCTGGCCACGACTATACTAACTATACTATACTACTAATTATTTTTTATGACAGTTAACTAACTGGATTATGTTGTAACTATTCAAATTGTACGTCTCAGCCTTTTTTTTACCAGAGTAAGCTATATTTGGGAACCATTAATTTCCACTTTGTACGTCGTCTCGGATGTATATGGAGTAAAACTCATAAAAGTGGTCCTTTGGCTGGTATTTTGAGTCTCTGGCATGAATGTGAGTGGTAAGCCACAGCAATGCTATCTTGGTTTGACGGGATTATTGCCAAGGAGGCAGAGGCTCCCCGTGCTCCATTAGTTTCCCTGTAATTTCAGTGATTACACATGCACACAAACACATGCGATTCTCCCTTCCAAAATAAGGAAGAGTGTGTGACCCTGTGTGTAAGAGTCAGGCATTTTGTTTGAATGACTGTTCAGACCTAAATCTGTGTTGCTTTGTGTTTTTGTTTCATGCTGAGCTTCAGCGTTTCCTGTTTTTTTCTTCTTCTCAGCTGACGCATTTTCAAAATATTTTTCTTGGGATTTTTTCATTACCCTGACAGTTCTGCACGGTCTTTAGCCTTAAATCTATTAAACAAAAGCATCTTACTCAGCTGACCCATTCACCATTCACTTGGAAAGATGCTTTGGAAAATCACTTTAGCTATGATTGCATTAGCCGATAATAATTCAAGGATGTGATTACATCCTTTGCCGTACCTCAGATTCACGAGCTGGTCTGCAAACCACACACACAGACACACACACACACACGGGCAGAAACTCACACACGCTGCCATGATATGCTTTGTAATGCATGTGTTGCCTGTGTTTGTTTTGGGAGCAGTCCTAAGGGGGAGAAAGAGGGTCAGAGCTGTTTGAGGTTTGCATTCTTGACATCACATCAATTGGAGCTGACACAACAGCTGCTTGTTGTCACCTTACAAACGTGTCTGTGAAGGTTTTCAGTCATCCAGGTCATAGTAACTTGCTGGGTTAAACCATAGGCAACTGGACTAGCCGTTAGCCAACTTCCCACTAGTCAGTTTAGAACTAAAGAAGCCTCTTGGATGAGCGTCGAAACTTCTTCAAGCAAACAGCAAGTTCAGTAGCTTACGATTTAACTCAGTACCCTTGCAAGAACCTTGCAAATACAAACAAAAAATTAAAATACAGATGGAAAACACAACTGGAAGACTGAAACTCTAGATGGCTGTATATACAACTCATCATGCAGCACAGGTTCTCCGTATAGTAAAATAGCATGTATGGCATGCATGACATTGTGTTGATGCATGAAGACTCGTGCCTCAAAGCAGGCGGCAGGCGAACATGCTCCACATACTGCAGCTACCTGACACGACACCCCAAATGCTACCATATGAAGTCAGTCTATCTCACTGTGTCAGCTATCCAGCCTGTGAAAGCACACAGAGAAACTAGACTCCATCCATGCTATGTTGTGTTTGTTTTACAGTAGCAAAAAAGCAGGGCGTGTGGGGTAGGACTCCACCCAGACCATTAGGGGAGGGGAGACAGATGGCTTCTGCATGGGATACCTATAGCCACGCAGAGAGTGGGGAAACTTGGCACTGGGAGCAGGGACCATGACAAGAACAGCCTGGGCCTGTAAACTAAAACACCCTGAAATATTACCTAAAACACTGCAGGCAAATTAAACGCAAGTAGTGCGTTAAACAAGGATTTCATGCTGTTTCATCACGACACCAGACATACTGCTGCAGAGACACAATCTCTGTACTGTCATTACTATCACTCTTTTTCTAATCTGCAATGGGCACGATCTTAAAGAAAAACAAGTAAAGAACAACAATATGACTACATTGTATGCTGTCCTTTATATGAATTTAATGAATGAATTTAACACAATAGGTCAACTCAAAATCTGTCCCTCCTGCCCCAAAACAGGAAGTACACTGAACTGCAAACGCTAAATTGCCTGAGAGCAATCGGCTGCACTTTTGCCCCTTTTTCCCTGAGAAAACCGGAGGAAAGAATGAACTCATGGGAAGAATATGCCTGCACTTTGAAGAAATGCTCCATATTTGTTTCTCTCCCTCATGACATCACTAATTGCGACAAGCTGCTCAAAAAACGCAATGGTAAATCAAAACCTTCCTATTTGCTTGGCAACCGGCACAAACATTCCACGTCTGCTGCTCAAAGAGCCAACATCTCCACCTCGGCGAGCCAGCACTGACCTAGCTTTAGCCTTGACCTCCCCAGAGGAAGCTGTCTCCTGGCTGGAGATCCGTTCCTTGAAGCCTACTCTGTGTGTGAGTACAGCATGATATCAGCTATCAAAAGAAACATTCATAAGCAGCAACAAAATATACAGTTTGTCATGTTCATGTGGACAAAACTCCATACAAAGATTAGCATGTCAGACTGGACTCATAAGGGACTGACATCACAAGACAAGAACGCAGATGAGATCTGTGCTGGAGGGAGTGTGGTTTAGGACGACGGCAAAAGGAGTGTCGGTAATCAAAAGTGACTACAGCCATGAAGAATAAGGATTTTTGAAAAAAGAGCAGCAATGGAGATGATAAGAGGGATGGACAAAAGTGACACGTTTTCTTTGAAGAGCACAGACCTCCACTTATGTTCTTATTGAATAATATTCAATTATGGACAATGCCCTAAGACATGATCAACGTGTTCAACTTTTGTATGAACATAGACAAGCACAGCACCCAAAGTAAATGCATTAAGAAACAATGTTAAACAGTAAAATCAGTTACAATAGGTGATGGGGCTTTCACAAACACTACTCAAAATGATTTCAGAATCTGTATTAGAAATACATTATTGATCCCCAGAGGGAGGTTTGGTTTGTCAGAGCATATTCATATTGCGCACTGCATCGAGCAAAGACTGGACAGAAACTGTTGTGCAAAATGAAGTCAAAGTGAAGTGTGTGAATCAGCAGCTCTGCTCATTGGACTCGTCTCATGCACCCACAGTCCTCTCTTTCTTGCTGCTCCTCCTCCTCTTTATATTAGCAATTTTATTGCTTCTTGCTTCTTGGCACTGGCTTGATAGTCATTGTTGAGCTTCCAGTAAACCCTGGTATAAACTCTGACCAGGATGAACTCAACTGCTTTAATTGGAGCAAAGGCTGAACGATATCAGACCCCTAATATCCAACACCCTCTTCTTGACCACAGCTGCAAAGAAACACCAGGTGCCCAGCTGGTGGTTGATCAAGGAATATAAAATGTATATGCATATCAGATATGGACATTCTTTTAATACATGTCAGCAGTAAGGATATTTTTTTTCTTTTCTGAGGGATAAAACTAATGTTTAATATTCTCTCTGTGTCCTAATATGTAATCATTACTGCAAAACCTGAAACTAAGGTGTCTGAGGTGGCCAGATGAAGACTGACGAATTGTGGTCACATCCACACATTTTTGCTATCACTCGTCTTTGCAGTGAAGTCCCATTGTCTACTACAGGCCGATGGTAACATTAGCTGACAATTCTGCTTTCATCTGATCACATACCCCATAACATGTTTTCTGTGCAGGGTAACGATAATTTAAAAATTGTTGCCAACTTCCAAAAAGCATCCAATAACACAAAATGATCAAATAAAAGACTATGTCATTTAGTGGGAAAATAACCAATTAGTCAACTGACTTCTGAAGCTCACAACAGTCCTTGGCCTCCACATCCAAGAGGACAAGGAAATGAAATGCATTAGCAAATACTGCTTGTTAAAAAACCAAGAAGAAATGTAAACCAAAGTCTTCTCTCATTTGCTCCCTCCTCCGTTTGTGCATGATCTGTTACTTTAAACACTGCAACCGCAAGTCAATAGGCAGAGTAAAGCCATTTATTTGCTATTGTTTCTCTTTAAAAAAGGTGACTGGGGGAACTGCTGTGCGCACACACACACACACACACACACACACACACACACACACACACACACACACACACACACACACACACACAATGGCCACATGCTTAGAACTGGCACAAAGGACATTTTTGTCAGAAGAACTGTTTCTGACTGAACTTGATCAATCAGAAACAGGATACACTAAGCAGCGAATTGCCTGCTTTATAGCATGACTTTATCATAAAGAATATTTGTTCAGTGTGACAAAAACATTAGTCTCTACACCAACTCTAATCTACCCCCTTCCTTCCTTGCATTGTATCCTGTGAGGGTGGGAGGCATTTCAGTGGGCTAATTCATGGTGGAGACAAACACAGGCTGAGAGGCCTTTAAATAGAGGCAAGTGGGCCTCTCCCACATGTCACTGTCCTCTTCACAAACCTTTTCTCTTTCTCCCACCTTGCTATCCAGGCTTCTGTGCCCTTCTCATCAGGTCACATTTGATTAAAAATCAAATGTCAAACTAAACCAATCAATAGTGTTGACGTACAAAGTGCCCGAACAGGTTGCAACCTTTCATCAGCGTCAACTGCAGCTAGTGTATCGGACTTGTGAAGGACAATGTCTGCCACTGTGTACCAGAGAAACACAAACATTCCTACAGCATCCTACCGTATTGTGTGGGACTTGTTGTTGTCGTGGGGGATGGTGGTATTTTACTATGCACACACTATGCACTGAGTCATGGCAGTAATACATTTGTTTTGGTTGTTCGCTGACAATATGGAACCATTTTAAATCAGTCTTGGGCATCTACTTTTGCCTTTCTCAATTAGAGCTAAAGTGTATGACATCCCTGACATGTTGGTGCTAATAGGGAGCACACTGCAATTCTCATTACTTCAAAGACGTGTTGGAAATTGCACTGAGGCTGAACTCTTGCTCACCCCGTTTTTATGCCTTATGTGAAACTGACTTGTCCTTACTGCCACCTTCCTAGAAAAAAAGCCTTTCAGACCTTGTGTCACATTCATGTATCGTTAACACATTAATGGTATTCAACAATTATCCAAACGCCACACACAGATAACTGAAACATCTTTTCAGACAAAAATGCTGTGCAGTTTTGCACCCAGACCACTGAGTTTTTATCATGAATGTGCCCATCATCGTTGTTAATTCTTCTGTGGAACAACCTGGTGAACCAACCAACCATCTACTGTTTCACAAGGTCAGTCAATTCCAAAGTACTTATATTTTGGGGGAAAAAAAGCCATGTGGACACACGCTTCGATTAAAACTATGGAAAATGTGACATCCACCTGTGCACACAGTATTTGGATGGACATTAGAGAAACACTTCCTCATACCACCTTAACCATGATCCGACTGAAATGTGAGAAAATCATACGGATATGCCATTCAAAGTGGACTTGCATCCATTGCACTGAATAATAAAGGTGAACTTCTCTTGATAAAATCTTAATAAATTCTGATATTCATTGGAACAGAAATAAATTCAGTCCATGTTGGGTGGCAGAGGTGGGGCTGAGGATGGGTGGGACAGAGTGGGGAGAACAGTTCTCTGTTAATCATAGACTCTGCTGGCCTTGACTGGGTCTGAATGGACTACTTGTACTTTCATTAGGCCAATCCGGCAGAGTGGAAACACAGTTTCCCACACACCACAGACACCCACAGGGAATTACACATTACACATTTTTCTCTAAAGTCCTTCCCATGATTGTCCTATTTTAGATTTTTTTTTTCTTTTTTAAGATGCCTTCATCTGCTGACGACCGGCAGCAACATGCAGTATTTTGACAGTCATTTGCACATCAGTGTCATGTGGAACCTGCACACAGTGCAAAGTATAAGTACTTTATCTGGAGAAACTAAATTGCCTTTTTTAGGACAAATAAAGTAGTCAGAATCTGAATCATTATCCAGAGTGTCAATTATTTTAAACAGAGGACAAGATGTGAGCAACCACAATGAAAAATTGGTTAATGTGGCTAAAGGTAAAGCAGGACATAAAGCAGCCCAACAAAATCCTGCATCTGTACAGGGTGTATCCAATGGTCAGTAAAAGTTCTATGGTCAGTGCAGCAGCAGTTTCCTGGTCAGAGGGATTTCACATTTCATCTTCTCAGAACACCCACTGTTCCGTGCACCTACTCTCACCCTCTTTTTGCAACAGATTAGAAAAGGCCCCTTGATTTACATTCCCACCCACCCAGAACAAGGAGATTTGGTTCCTAGGTCATGTTGGACACATGGTAAATTTAAAAAAAAAAAAAAAAAAAGGGTCACCCCACTGGCCAAATATGATGACATGTATTGCCCAAATCTTGTCGAACTTCTCTAAAGTATATTCAAAAAAGGAACTGGTAACCAACTTTTAATTGCTTACATGCCATTTGAACACCATGAGGACAGAGGTCCACCCCTTCTATATCTGTCATGTCTATAGCCAGTAACACAATATCCAAGCTTACCAAGTTACATCTCTGCTATGATATACTGTTCTCATAATATATAAGTCAATTTTGTAAAAGAAAAATATTTTGGTGGCAGCACCCCATTTATAGTCGGTCTAAAAGCCAAAGGTTAAACAATAAATCTTTCACTGTGTTGTCCTTTCTACAAAGCACTTAACATGTGACATTGTTTTCCAACTCCAATTTAACTGGCCACTAGTTTTCGTGTCATCAATTATTTGCTAAATGTAAAAACAAAATGTAATTACATGGGGGGAAAAAAAGAATACTTCAGATATACAAACAGGGCAGGAAACTTCAGATTAAACTGTCTTTAGACCAGCAGGGATATAGTTAATCACAGTCCTATTCAGGACATAAACCTAGAGGGACCAGGGCTACTTAAAAAAATATAAATTTAAAATGTCCTCCCTGGGAATTGAGACCACAATTCTCTTAGTGACAGCGCCAGAACATCACTTGCAATACCAGATTTTTTGTGTGCAGTGTTCAGATTTCAATTGAAAATAACTCCACGAACTGGAATCACCAGCATCCAACAATTTTATCACCACCTGTAAGTCAGTCATTTTATTCATTAGAACTGTGGCTCCCACTTCATCTGGTAAAAGTAAAAGTATCTGTGTTCCTGCATATCTACACATCAACTGACAAGCATGACGCTGATGAGTCCATTAAGTGTCGTTGTGTAGCAGAATAAGAGGCTAATCCATAGCCACACTGACACCAAACTGTGATTGATATGGAGCAAATGAGGGAGAGCCTGAGTGCAGTTCATTTTGAATAAATTATGAAATAGGAGCAGGAGATTCACTATCATTTAGAAATGAGATTGCATGTATGTGTGAACCAACCTTGTGATCTTTTTAGGAATAATCGGCCAGCCCAGTAGATACAGTAGGTCCCTTTTCCATATGCTTTAGCCCAAGTTTGACCACATCATACTCTATATACTACAGACTATAATTTGTCACCAGAAACTCTGATGTTACTCACTGAAATTTGTGAATTTTGTCAGTTTTAGAACTATCACGAACAATCCCCTTTATAAAGCAGCATTTATGTAGAGTACCTAAGTATTCAGTTAAAAAAAATAAAGTATTGCAGCAGAGCTTCCTTCAGCATTTCTCATCTCCTACTTGTACAGTATGTAGGTGCATACGTCTGATTTCAAACGGCCTTACCACCTGACAGCGGAATGGGTGAAAACAAACAAGGCTGAGAGGTGAACCGCAGCCACACCTGTCTCCCATAACCCCATGTACATCTCAGGGTTCTTGAAAAGCTTCAGTGAGAACACCCTGGCATGTATGTATCTTTAAGGCAAACAGTGATCCTACTGTGTCCAAGTGACCCTAACATTTGGAGCACATTGTGACCCTCTTTTTAGTAAATAAAAGTTTGTAAAGGTACCCTTCTGTTCATTCATTGTAGGTAATTCACCATGGAAATATCTGGAAGACATTTCTACAGCAAAGCAAAGTATCCTCAGAGATTTTAACAATCAAATACTGTCTGTGTTAGACGTATTTAGTGAGCAACTAAGGAACAGCAAATATAGCACTTGTAATTAAGCATTTAGCTGTGTATTTTCCTGTATTTCCCCTCATTTACTTTGTGTTGCTCATGACTGTGAACTGCTGTTATTGGCTTAATGAAACTCATGAGAAGTACTATTAGCCACTTATGGACCAGACCGGTAAATGCTTTGAAAAGACTAAAACCAACATATGCTTGTGCCACCACTTAATATTTTTCAACTTCATTGCCATGCCCAAGCACTTTATCTGAAAAACAATCAAACAAGTGTATTTACATTTGCATGAACTGATTTTTGGCCACTTAGAGATGGGACAGATCGAGGGTACCGTGTGCAGATAATGACCCAATTTATGTAATGAAGAGTGGGCCGATGTTGTTGATCGACAAACCTATCTAGACTCACGCTATAGTGTAATAATCCCCTGCAGAAGAAATTGGCTCAGATCTACCACACCCTTTCCTGAACCTTATGCTACATGGGGTAAACATTCAATACTGTAAAGAGTTCACCTGGTATTCAGTGCTGAGACAGTAATAAAAACAGCTGCCTGCATAAAAGACTATAAGTGAACAAAAAAGTGACAACCAGACATCTAAAGGAAAGAAGGGAAGGTGTGTGTTGGACGATCATTCTCTATGGTCATTTATATGAGCAATGCCAGTGACACTGCGACAGTTATTTGTTGTGTTGTTATTATTAAAAGCAACAATGGTCATTCAAAGAAAACAGTGATTTTTTTGTGTGACTGTTGCTTTAGATCAGTTCCCTTTTCTTTAGCTGGCTAGTACTTATGGTTTCAGCGTGCTGTGTTTGGACTTCAGCCACATAAAAGTGCATGTGATAGTACTGTAAAAGCATGTCATCCAGCAAAATAGTGGCACTCACTGTCTGATGTGATTTGGAGCTCAACAGTATGAAATCCTGAGTAAAGAAAAATACTTAAAATCTCACACTTAACAATTGGAAAGACTTAAAATATAGTTTAAATAACTCTGGCATGCTCTGGGTTAATGACGTCATGGACTTGAGATGAATTAGGTGAAGCACAAGGTAGAAACACTGATGAGACATTTGTCTCCACCATTCATAAGGATGTGGGATAGACAGACGTATTTTTCCCTCTACAATCCACATGAAGATGCCAGGAACTTTTTTTATAAGACAGGAGGTTCAAACAGAGGGCACAAGTCACTCAGTTCATCCTTCATTACACTGATTCCACAGCCTCATCCCTTTTATTCATGTAGTGAATACTGATGTATTAGTATTCATGCTGCGCAGTATGACAAGTCACATATTTGCCTGCAATCATGACGTTCCCTGTTAAAAGTCGCTCAATTTGGTGTGATTTGACAACACCCTGTTATTACAGAATGTCTATTTGTCTTCATTAATTATCACATTTGGTGTTACAGACATTATTCCGTTTGTGTATCAGTTTATAGCAGCATGTCCAGAGATAGGCTAAGACTGGAAGTTAAAGCTGTGGACTAAACTGATGGACTACAGGGGTGCAGTTTTCCCGACAGTTTCTGATAGCTTAGTCTGTTGGGATAGCGGAAGCAAAGGGTGGAGTCAACAGCAGCTGTGACCACAGTCTGCGTGGTCCCTGAGCCCCACACACTGCCACTCCATCTCCAAAGAAAGCAAGACACTCATCTGCTGATGGTTTTCCTTCATAAAGAAATCACTCCATGTGTTTTATGCGTCACAACAGAGAGGCCATTTAGAGGCTCAGAGGAGCACAAGCTATGGCCAACAGATGTTCACCCAAATGCTGAAACTTATTATAAGGTCATTTCTTTCATAATTTAAACAGCAAACAACCAGTTCTGATAATCAACCCCAATCAAGGAGCATTAGGAGTTCACAAATGTTTTTGGTCATTGGAGCACATGTCATTCAAATGAATATGTCACGTCACGAGAATAATTGTAAGTAAAATAGTGAGTCAAGTTCAGTTCATTGAGTTTCTTACTTTCCATAAAACAAAGTACGTTCTCACACACACACACACACACACACACAGAGACACATATATATTACCTATTTAAAACTGTAGCTCGCCTGAACTAATCAGCCTCCTTTCATACAGTATGCTGACAAAGCACAAACTATTCTGATTTATTAATGATGCTTCTTATTAATAACTAGTCTCTACAGACTAAACCTGCTCAGATGTGCACCGCTTTTTCAAATCTATTTCTGTTTAGAGTCTGTAATTTCGGTGGCCCCATTACTACATTATTTATTTAGATTGTGAATCATGCAGCTCCAAGAGAAGAAACCACAAAACTATGGTCTTCAATTACAGACCACACAGCCTGGAGCCACGCCTTAAATGAATCCCCTCCTCATGACTTGTCTACACCGAGGGGTGTCTGAGAATGACACTGTCAAAAAACTGACCTCAAAGCTGTTTTGGTCACCAAGTCCTTGTGCATTTTTGTGCTACACTTAACACACTCCTGGGCAACATTCAACTATATGCTATGGACACTCAAAAATAAACACAGTGTTTTTGTACTCAGAACAAAACCTGTGATATCCTGTGAATCTGGCTATTGATTTTTCTGGTCAGAATACGACCTTCACACACTGCACCAAATGACACAGTGTTTGAAAACGCATCAGCTTAGTTTACAAGAGTGCTTTGTTATCAGTCTTCCATGCTGATTTATAAACCAGTGTTCTGTGGTTACAGACAGAAAAAGTTGTGTAGACTTTGCAAGGGTGTGGATGAACGACACTGACAGATGAGGGAATAAATCAAGACGTACTACAGGCTGACATCCAGACCGTAAACTGGTTGATATATATTAGCATTTTCATGTAAGGATCAACATTGGGGCTGGCATTACCAATATAACATCAACATCTGCAGAGTCATGGGAGTAAGGACTTGGGTACTAAATCAGCAAAAAAAAAGTTGCATATCTCAGTCAGAATACAGGAGTCTGATTTTTTTAAGTTACAAAAAATCAAACAAACTTCAATTATGCTGCAAGTAAGTGGCTATTGCATTGAATCTTTTAAACACAATGCAGTGACTGAACATAGTTCTGGTGACATAAATGTGATACTTGCTGTTTTCCTGCCTCTAAGATTGTGAACTTACTGCTTTGTTATATGTGGTTGTTGCACTCCTACAATTAGACATGCTGGTCATGTTTCATGCTCCTTGCAGCTTTAAACCTCTGAGTGTTATTCCTTTGCAGAATGCAATCCATCTGTGCTGTGTCCTCTTTTCTCTTTGCAGACCTGTCGTATCCTGTCATTCCAGCTCAGGAAAGAGATGCAGCAAACCCTCCAGCTGCACAACTCGGCACAGTGCAGAGTCTGGAGGGGGCTCCAGCGGGCTGGCATCCAGCCCATCTGCAGGTCAATACTTCCAGAGACTCTGCGACTGCAGTGCCTCTCTGCAAATATGTCTCCATCGCCCCTGCCACCACCTCTGCTGCCTCTTTTTCCAAACACACCCATCTGTTTTCAACCACTTTGCAAACCTTTCAACCAAAGGGCTCCACTGGGTCACCACAAGTGACACCCATACTGTCCTACTTTGGTGTCTACTGTTGAATACCTCTGCTACTGAAATGTTAATATCTGTGAACATCTGGCCATGTTATTGGAAGAGAAACCAGCCGGTATTTTCCCATCACTCTCTGAAAAAAAGATGTGAGCTAACATTAGGTCATGTTGTGGTTAACATAAGTAACGTTAAACTTAACGTTAAACTCAATCAAATCATGATTAAACGTGTCTCATGTCCCCAAATACAGACAGTTAGACTGGTCTCAGTAAAGCAGTAGCAGTGTCTGTATGAGGCTATAAGTTAGCATGAACTGTGAGAAGTAACGGAGCTCTAGAGGCAAAGTCGAACGGCTTCGAGCTAACGGTGAACGGCAGTGAACCATTCTTTCCTGCCTACGCAACGCTGTGAACTATCAACTGGGACTGGGATTGTTAGCTTAAAGCTAGGTGTTTCTGACTGGAGGACTTCGAGCTGGTTTTAGCACATTGTATCAGAAACTAAACGCACACAACTTCTTCCAATGGCCTCGAAATAAGTGTGGGCGGAATGACAAAGAACTTACAGGTAAGTCCGTATAAGGTGAGAAGGGATGTTAAAAGTCGCAGTCCATCTGAAGGCAGGCACCTCCGTAGCGGTGACTCTTTCTCCATGGTTCGTGTCTGACTGAGCACCGCTCCCGGTCGCTGCTCCTCGCGCGTCCCTGCGCCGCTCCGTCTGGCTCGCTCGCTCGAGCTCGGGAGGACTGACCGACCCGCGTGGGCTGTACCACTCCTGCACGAGCAACACACACACACACACACACACACACACACACACACACACACACACACACACACACACACACACACACACACAGACACAGACACAGACACAGACACACACACACACACACACACACACACACACACACACACGAGTCCTGTCAGTTTGATTAGTCCTGTTAAAGAGCTAAGATGTTGGCACAGAGTGAATTAGTGAACCTGATAAATCTCTGTTATGGTAACTTACTGGCAGAGGTGGTGCAGTAGAATGAATGAAATGTAATCATTCTTAAAACCATTTTGATGACTTGTCCTGTAACAAATCAGGTGATTCTGGACTGTCAACTTTTCCAGGGCCCCAAACCCTCTGTCACCTAAAAGATGTTAGGTTATAATTAATTATAAACTGCAGCATTACTACACAATAATGAGTGGCCTAGTTAAAATCTGTTTGTTGTTTGTTTTTAGTTTTTTACTGAATTTATATCATATAGCCCAGGAGATTGAGCAGGTCCTTCAATAACCAAAAGGTTGGTGGTTTGACCCTGCTCAATCCTAGTTGTTCGCTGTGTGAATGTGAGCTGACATCACCAACATCAGTGTGTGACTGTGGAGTGTAAGCGTGTTTGGACAGGTGTTTAGTACATAAATGGAGATTACTGAATGAGGTTTTGCTTTTGGAGAGGAAATCTGCAACCACTCAGCAAAACTCGTTTCAAATCCCTCTACAATAAACACATTTGTTAGGGGTCAACCATGCAGCTAATGCTAATGTTACCATGTATTGCAAATTCAATTCAATTCAACTGGACCATTTATGGCCCATTTTCGTCGTGTTTGACACCCATATTATACTGAATATACACCAGAAGTCCAGTTGCCTACGATTTAACCCAGCAAGATACCATGACCTGGATGACTGAGAACCTTCACAGATATACTGAATATACATGAATGTTCTCCTGTAAAGTGGCCAAAACTTCCCTGTTAAAGAATTAATAAAGGGTTGGCTTAACGCCACCTAATTCTGCATAAATTGGAAGACACCTAAAAAAGCAATACTGTTAAGGTACATGTTTTGGGGACAATGTAAAACAAATGAAGGAACAAGGAAGTGAATGTGAAAGTTAATATAAAACCCCAGAAATCATTTCCTGAAGGACAAATCGGTCACGCGCCTCTGATTACTGCAAATGTCTATTCCTGAAAAATAGTACTCTCGCCAGCTTTAGTGCAGAAACACAGATGTGCCAGTGAAGCAGCCTTGCATTGTTCTGTTTGAGATAAGTACAGCTTTTGCAGAGACACCTGTAGGAATCCAGCCTGGTGTGCAGCACAGCGTTATCACGCATTGTCACACAGATTGATAAAGCTGCTCCCTCAGCAGATTGACGCGAACATCACGTTTATTCACTTAAGATAAGCAAAAATGTCATTTCGACGTGGTTCCCTCATGATGAAGGCACTCTTTTTTATTGTGCTGTGATGCCTTTCGGGCCCATCTTCAGGGAAGTCTGTAGGGTGTCTCCCTCTCCCGCGCCGCAGCTCAGCTTCATTGTGATTAAAGCATGACCCATGATGTGTCACCACACTATACCCCCTGCCTATATACCCTCTGGTGCTTTATTTATATCCTTAAGGAGCTATAAATCCCCAGGTGAAAGTGCTGCCCTTTTCACTAATCAATCTACCCTCCTGGGCCACTTTGCAATGTAACAGAACTGGTATATTTATGAGATTATAAATCACATCTTCACATCACATTTTGTACATATTTCCTTCCATAAAACGTTTAATGTGTTAATAATATTAACTTTTGTGGTGGCAAGCTCATTCATGGCACTATCACAACATGGGCTGCATAAATTCTGCATAAATGCCCCTTCATATAATAAACATTGATGACCCAAAACCTTTCGTAACTGTGGTTACCTCACTGAGGGTTTTTGCTGCAAAAATACTTGTCGGCAAGAATTATTACATTTTCTTCCAGGCCACACTGGCACCACCTTCCCTGTGACCAGTGGATGCACATACATCCACACAGACTGTCTGGGACATTTGGTTTTACAGTCTGTGAAAACAGACTTTGTTTAAACACAACATTCCTCAATAGTCACACTGGTGAGCCAGCGCTTGAACACCTCAAATGCTCCCCCACACTCACAATCCCATCTCCTGCCAAAGCTTGACCATCTAGAGCGGGTAGAGGTCACCATACTGCTGATGCTACCTGAATTTGTTCATAGCGCCACACAGGTCTGTACCCGTAATGAGCTCCCTCTGAAACAGACCTCAGCGGCACACGCTGACCTTTGGAAGGCAATGTGAAGACATTTAAGACCGACCAACTATTGTATTCACATTACTGGAAGGAAGAGATGTGTTTCAACTGTTGCGTCCCACTTACTTCATCAATGTAAAGCACACAAGTGAGCAGAGAAAATTACAGATATTGCCAGCAAAGGGCTGAAATCCATGCAACACTGCAATGTGTAGCATGTTCATTCACACAAAATGCCAATAGAGTATAGCCTGACCGAGGGCTCTCCAAAGAACATAGTATGACTACTTGGTTGGTTGGTTTAAAAACGAAATTGACATGGAACATGGAAAATAATCATAGACTAACATGGGTAGAATTTCATTGAACTGGGAATGAAAACACGAGGAATTCAACTGAATGAATGGATAATGTGTTGTAACTTAGATCGCCATCTGCTGGGAGAATGCACACAGAGCAAAGAATGTTTCGTTTTAGTAAATCTGGTAAATGCACAAGACATAGTCAGAACTATTGGACTTTAAATGCATCAGAAAACACTGTTTCATCATTGTGGATGATGTGATGACAGCTGCGTGTGAGTGAGTGAGTGTTGTCACAACCTAAGAGCCTTACAACAGTCAGTCAGTGCATGGGTAATTTGCAATGAAGGTAGAGCTGTTGAGTGAAAATGAAGGACGTGAATAACAAGTAAACTGACACCACCTTGAGAAGATGTTCTCTGAGAAATAAACAAGTGATCATTGGTACGTTCATTCACAGGCAGTCACATGCAAAAAAGAAGGGGGAAAAAAAAAGCGGCATTTCACAATTACAGCGTTGCTCAGCCAATTGTGTGGTGCCTTTACTTTATTTATGAGTGGGCTTCTGGTCACCTCAGCATTTTCCAAGACGACCACAGAGGATATGTTCACAACCCTGACGTCAGGACAACTGTGACAAAATAATGCTATTTTCAACCGACTGTCATATTTTGGCAACTGTATGAGGCGGAAGCCTTTATTTGTAGTAGTGGTTGTTTTAAAACCAGAGGATACACTGAGGGTTATATACAGTATATATATAAAAAAGAGCCATAGCAAGAAGTTACTACTTTTATTGTGCATTCATACAACCAAATAAAACATGCCAGTGTTCACGCCTTTACTAATATTTACTTTGATTGCTAGTCAAGGCACAATACAAACTAACACAAAGCTCTGCTCAGGAAGATGATCATCACATGTCGAATGAATTGTCCAAAGACCAAACACATGAATGGAATAGCTAAATTCCAGAGGGACAGATGTGTCCTTTGTTTGTATGATCCTTTAGCTTTATTTGTGCAGATGTGAGGACATAAATATGAACACCCTTCTAAGAAAGTCAAACCCAGATATAGACCTCAAAAGACATGTGTTCATATCTGAGTGTATTTAAAGCATTCTGATGCCTCCTCTTCGGTCATATAACTAATTGTTTCAATCCTCACGGAGGTAAGCCTCAGGTACGTCTTCATCATTATACTCCAAAGAGGCAGCGTGTTGAGCTATCCGTTCAATCTCCATGACTTTAGCCTCAGCCAGCTTCTGGTCTGCATCTTGTGAGAGTTTCCGTGTTTCCTCCACCTGGGTCTGGAGCAGGTGGATATTTGTCTGCAGCGTGATGCACGCCTGCTCAGCTCCTGAGAAAACACACAAATCCAAAAAATGTTTCACACGGCACCTGTCGAAAACTTGCATTTGGTGTTGTCATGGCACTTCCCTCCATCATCTCCATAGAGTTTGACACAAAGTGCAGCTGAGTGACATCAAATGATCCATACTCAAAACGCTGATGGCAGATGAATAGGCAGTGGCACAAACACTGGCATACAAAGCCAAAGTGGGTGGTACTTGAACACATCATAACAAGAAAACCTGAGAATTCCTACTCCATGACATCCCACAGTTCAATCACGCAGACATGTTTTGCATACCTGCAGTTAACGCAGCCTCAGCTGCCATTTCACACAACTTGACTGCGTTGACCCAGGTTGACTCGAGCCGCTTGCATTCATCTTGTCTGTCATTGATCTATCAGAGGTAAACACCAAAAAAAAAATCTCCATCAGTGTTGTTTCATGTTTACTATGAGGTCAGAAAAACAAATTGCTAACAAGATATTGGTTATGAGCATAGTGTTCCTACATTTGACAACTAACCTCTGCTCGCTGGCGAATGATCACCTGCCAGATGGAATCCTCCTCTGCTGGGGTCAGTTTTCCCAGTGAGTCCAAATAGCGTCGTTGTAGAGCAATGAGTGTATGCACAGCCTGGTGGCAAAAAGTGGCAGAACATATTTCAATATAAGTCATATATTTATTACTTTCGGAAAAAAGAGGCTGGTGCAAACTGTTTGAGTCAGGTCATGCAAGGAGTACTTAAGGTCAGATAAGTGAGAAACATTGTTTTAATGCTCAAACACCACATTTTAACTGGGGTGGAATAAAACTGAAACTCTTTGCTATTGTCGTTACTGGTATGTCTGAATATGGAGATGAGGGACAAAAGGGTGCACGAACGGGTTGAAAATGAGTGGGTACAAAGGGTAGACATACATGCTTCCATGTCAGTACTTTGTTTATGGTTTTCTTTGGTGATGGTGCTATAATCTCTGCTAATGTCGATGAGTTAGAGTGAGCTAGGGCAGATTTCACAAGTTAGGAAATCATGGATTGGAATTTGTCACCATACACATTCACTGCAAATTGGCACATTTGTTTGTTTGTTTATGATTGAAAAGTAGAGCATTTTGTGGTACGAGTACACAGCTAACTACTAGGTACTGAGATAAACCCTTCTTCCGATCTATCGGTGTAATTAATTTAATTTCCCCGAAGGAGTCATCCAAAAGGAT
>NW_027614058.1:0-30361 GCF_965212315.1 Lampetra planeri
CCAGGGGGCATTCTTCTACCATATTTCCATGTGGCACTAGGAAACTGAAAGTGACTGAAAACTGATTTGTGTTTTATTGATTGGGAGATACTAAACCTTGCCTCAAATTACAACCATTACTAGAGCCAAATGTCTAATTAAATTACACTTCATTAAATATTCATGTTTAAAATTGGAGTTACAGCTGAACAGTTGTTAACAGTTGTACGTTTAATGATGTTGGATTTGTCCTGATTTAGTGTGTGAAGAAATGTTAATCGATGTGTCAAATGATTTAAAAAGGAGTTTGACAGAAGTCAGTGACGCCTCTAAATATGACATGGATCCACCCAACATGATAAATGTCATGATATCATTTCAAAAGTATCGTCGCATGGTATTTCTCTGACGGTCATGACGGTCAAAATCTAATGTGATATGATTGTCAGACCCCTCAGGTGGACTGTTCCACCTCTGACAGAGCAGAACACTACATCAGTACAAACATTAGCTAATTAGATAATCAACATGAGCTAACTTAGCATCCAGGCTAGCTTTGTGTTGCATCCTGGTGAATATTATTTTACCTGAATGCCATCGTTCTAGTTCTAGTTTACCGACTTGAATGCTGTGACGAAGGTGGAACTTTTTTTTTTTTTAAGTTGCTCCCTTTTTTTTATAAAAAGTCTTATTTAACATCACACCAAGATCGAATACAAAAATATTGTAAACATTGTAGAAAAAGTCTAAAACAAAGAGGTAACATCTGGGGGGACTGAAATAAAAACATGACGTGTTTATTGTTTTTTGAGATTGGGCCAATGTTGGGCTCAGCAAAGGTTGGTTTCATGTTGGTAAATTTGGTACCACATTCTCCCAAACAAATCTAGTGTAATGTTTAACAGTGCCAGAAGTGTAAAAGTGGCACTTTGTGTGTGTGAATACAGGGGTTAACTTCCTGTCAACATGAGCAGGGCACTGGGGGTCAAAGGTCACAGGATGGGACCACATATGTGTGATTTTGAGTAAATATTCATCTAATATCTTCAGACACGTCAGTAAATAAGACCACCATCCCAAAGTTCGTTTTTTTTTTTTTGGTAAATAAATTGTGAAATGTCTTTGTACACAGGTTTATCAAGTTTTTGATGATATTCTACTTTACTGAGACAAACCTGTAAGTATTGGTGCCATGATGCAGTACATGATGCAGCTCACGTACATTTAAGTATGAAACTGAACTGGTGCAGATAAATCAGATGAGATTATTGAACTACAGGTGCATTAACTACAGATTAACTACAGGTGCATCTCGATAAATTACATCATCGAGACGAGATCAAAAAGTTGATTTTGTCAGTACGAATGTAAAAAGTGAAACACGTTTATATACACAATCATTTTCCAGGGTGTGTTTCTCCTCATTCTGGATGTTGGGTTTTCAAGTCATATAAACAAACACTTGTAACACAAGTACATACAATGTGTGTATAAAGATGACGTGATGTACTGTCATAAATCCACTTTGGGAGACGTTCTAGTCCACTGAGCTCCATCTGTAATCTAAACACTTTGTTCGAAGCGCGTGTGAACGGCAGCAGCTTCATTTGCGTGTTCGTGTGCCACCCGGCTAATTTCCACGTCGTGTCCGTGGACGGGATGAACGTGCCCAAGCAGCTGAGCCGGTTTCACCGCGGGGCTCCGGTAAGCGGCTTAGTCCCGGCAGCAGATGGAGGGAGGATGTCGGTCAGGACCCCGCTGGGAGGAGAAAGCAGATCTGAGACGCGGCTGACGCGGCTGACGCGGCTCCCCGCAGCCTGACGGTCGCGCACTGGGGGCGCACGGGACATGAAGCCCCGCCGCGTGTCGGACCCGGTGTGCCTGGCCGTGACCGACCCGCTCCCGGTTCCGGTTCGCGTGAAGAACCGGGACTTCCCGCTGAGCGCACGGAGGAGGCGGGTCCGGTTCGGCTCCGGAGCGGAAGGTGAACTGCGTGCTGGTCGGGGACGGAGCGGTGGGGGAAGACCAGTCTGATTGTGAGCTACACCACCAACGGATACCCGGCGGAGTACGTCCCCACGGCGTTCGACAACTTCTCCGGTGAGCCGACGCACCTGCGTGACGTTTGGTCCCCCGGGTGTTGTGCCGTTCGCGAACGAGTTGTTCGAAGGAACGAATCTGAATCAAAGATCCGTTCGTTTCAAAGTTGAGCTGAGTGCAACAGTGAACCGGATTCATTGTTCGTTCCCTGCAAACGAGTCTACTGACACGAATCACTCACTGAAAACGTAAAAAAAGAAAAAGAAAGATTCGGTTAACAAACCTTTTTAACGATCATTTTACTGAACGGATTCAACTCATTCAGTCCACCCAAAGGAATTATTTTGCCTATCACGATAGTAGAGTCTCATTCGCGAACGGTTAATCCTTTCAAAAGAACAAATCTTTTGGCTGAAAAAACTGTACTGAATTAGTTACTGAAAAGATTCACTCATTTCAGTGTTCAGCTGAGTGTGTCAGTGAGCTGCTGTGTGTGAACGTGACTCGTCGTTCGCTGAAAACGAAACTTATCCTGAAAATGAAACCCTGAAAGAGACCATGGTCAAATCTTTGGACTTAATCTTTTTACTGAATGGATTTGACTGAGTCAGTACACCTAAAATAACTTGTTTTGCCAGTTACTATCGTGTTGACCCGTTACAAATCACTTGGGTGAATGAACTGTACTAAATAACTTGAAACTGAAAAGATGAGTTAATTTCACAGTTCAGCTGAGTGTGGCCAACCAATCGACTGACATGAATCACTCACTGAAAACGAAACGGAATGAACAAATCTTTTTACTAAACAGATTCGATTGATTCAGTACACGTATCACAGGTGAACGGATGCATCGAAGTGATGTCATTGTCCTCCTGCGGCTCGGCTGAGTTGTTTGTTTTGTTTGTTTGTTTGTTTGTCTCCTCAGCGATGGTCCGTTGTGGATGGAAAACCCGTGAGACTTCAGTTGTGTGACACCGCGGGACAGGTGAGCTGACACAGGTCAGGTGACATGTGACCTGGAATCCAATGACCTCTGACCTCTCAACATGTTCTCTCCCGCTGCGATAGAAATGGGGGCTGGTTGATGGATCGATCAATGTAAGTTATAGATCGTGCTGCTGTGCCCCCCCCCCCTCCATCCTGTCGCTAGCTCCTCATCGCCCCCTGCAGGAACACAGCTTATTCCTCATCAATATGTCTCATTTCTAGTGATTAAAATCTATTTACACACATCACCTGAAAAAGTAACATTCCTTCACTTGTTTCAAGCTAATTTTTTTAAATTTTTTGAAAATTGCTCGAAACAAGTAAAAATTTAAATTATTTAGGAAGTTTTAAAGAGGTTTTTAAACTAGATATTAGACATCTTGTTTATAAATGAGACAAAATATTACTGGTAAGATTTTGAATTTTTGAAGTGTAGAAAATTCATTCTTCTACATAAAGAAATAATAACAATAACCCCCGCCCACACACACACACACACCTCACCTCTGTGTTCTGTCACCCTCTGTCGGTGGTACTGTATGAAGCTGTGACAAGTTTCTTGTCAGATTGTCTTGTCAGGACCCATACCAGCACACAAGAGAAAAAGTGGGGATGTTTTCAACAAAAACAACAACATGAATGCATTGAAATACAGTCAACAGGAAAATTTCAGCTTCGCCTCAACAATGGTGCCAGGTGTAGCGAGTCACCACCTTCTATGTTGAGACCCATCAATGATGACAAGGAAAAAACAGGGAGATTTGTCCTGAAATCAACGAGGATTCACGCTGCAAAAGTTCCGAGCAGTGGTTCAGCTCGGTCCTGACCGAGACCACCGCTTTTGGGCGGAACAAATTTTGGTTCTTTGGTCCGGATCATGTTCTGGGGGGGGGGGGGGGGGGGGGGGGGGGGGGGGTTCACATCTGTAAATTTGGTTCTGAACAGAAGAGTCAGATAGTTGTGAGTGTGAAAGCCCCCTTAGAGAGACACAGTAAGATGTACTTACTGAGAAAATGTCTGAATTAAAACTTTGGAGAACCTGATTATGACCTCACCTCTGTTCTTGTTGTAGGACGAGCTGGAGCGTCTGCGCCCGCTGTGCTACCGCAGCGCAGACGTCTTCCTCCTCTGCTACAGCGTTGGTCCGGCCCTGCTCCTTCCACAACCTGACCCACAGGTGGGTGCCCGAGATCCGTCAGCACTGTCCTGGTGCACCTCTGATCCTCGTGGGTACCCAGGTGGACCTGAAGGAGGACGTCCAGGTCCTGATCCAGCTGGCTCAGAACCAGCAGCGCCCAGTGGGGCACCGAGAGGGACGGCTCCTCGCCCAGGAACTCGGAGCAGTGGGCTTTGCGGAGTGCTCAGCGCTGACCCAGAAGAACCTGAAGGACACGTTTGATTCGGCCATCTTGGCCAGGCTCCAGCAGGTGGACAGTAGCAGCGTCCGCCGCAGAGGTTGACTCTGAGGAAGAAGACGCCCGAGAAGATCAGGAGCCTCTCGAAGAGCTGGTGGAAGAAGATCAGCTGTCTGATGGGAGACCAGAGCTGCGAGCTCAAGTGATCAGATGATTTCCACCGTGAGTGAGATGTTTGTAGATGGTTCTTGTAAATTAAAGAGGAACAAACCCCCAAACTAATCACACACAGTGGCTGTGACCAGCTGTTGCACTAAAAACGCTGCAAAAATGGTACATCAGGTATCTGCTGCTACTTCAGGTATCTGCTGCTACTTCAGATATCTGCTGCTACTTCAGGTATCTTGTCATCCATTGTCAACCGTCCACTCAAGCAGCTTCTGAACACAACACATTGACCGGCCGTTGTTTGTTGTTGTTGTTGTTAGCCAGTTTGTGCAAGTATGCTCAGGAGAGGTGCGTATAGGTTGGACACATGCAGGGAGAAACAGTGTCGTCTTCACATTTATCCACTCTGGGACCAAAAGTCATCGTCTTCAGGTTCCAAAGCGGTCCAAAGATACAAAACTGATTCACCTGGACTTGTCTCGTGTGGCCTCAAAGGCTGCAGCCAATACAGTGACTGAGGGGAGGAGTTAACAGTTAATCAGATGTAACTTTATTGATAAAACTCCCCAGAAATAAAAATAAACTTTTCATCCAACCACCATCCAACCATCATCCAACCACCATCCAACATCATCCAACCACCACCAACCATCATCCAACCACCATCCAACATCATCCAACCACCATCCCAACCATCATCCAACACAACCAACCATCATCCAACCATAATCCAACCACCATCCAACATCATCCAACCACCAACCAACCACTATCCAACCATCATCCAACCTGCTGGTTGATTCTCTTGAGTGATGCTGAGCGATGAAAAATGTTTGCTTCATCCGATTCACTCTTCTTTGTTTTTGTTTTTTATCTTCGTAGCTGCCTCTGGAGAGAAAGACACTCTGAGGTTTTCTCGAGATTATGTACAGATTTGTCCTGCTGATGTTAAACATCCAACACCTGTGATGTTTACAGACCTGACGAGTTCCTCTTAGCTTCTTTTACACCTCGCTGCTCTCTGTTTGTAGTTGATGTATTTATTCATTCAAGTATTTATTTACTCTCACTGCCATTTCTGACCGTGTGTCTGGAATAAATTTTTATAGCGACAGTAAAACCGCTCTCAGTTTCTGACGTGTTCTCTCCTGTGACAATTCATTCATTAATCATCAGCTGTTAGTTATTGATTAATCATTTTCATCACAATCACTTATCCAGAATTTATTGAAGTGTTTTTAATGAGAAAATATCCAAAGTGTCTGATTGCAGCTTCTCAGATGTGGATATTTTCTGGTTTCTTTGCTCCTCTCAGAGTAAACTAATTAGTTTTTTTTTAGACAAAAGAGATTTGAGGGGTTCATTGAGCCTGTTTTTTTCAACCTGTTATAGACCAACCAACTAATGACTTAATAGAAAAAAACAATCATCATTTTCTACTACCTTACTGTAAAAACACCATGAATACACTTGAGTCAGGGTGTGAGCTCGCCATAATCTGTGGCGACAGCCGAGTGGAGGCTCCTCTGCCGGTCTAATGAACTAAGACAGGACCAGCTGGCCTGGATTACAACAGCATATGGAGCCTGGATCTCTGCTCCCAGATCTCACACCTTGAGCAGCAGGCAGGTGAGGCAGATTCCCCGGACTGTCAAACATGTAAGTGAGATAAAACTTGTGCAATCTCATTTGTAACAGCAACACTTTCAAAGCTGGGAGTGCGGGCTGACACGGAATGCCATATGAAGACATTCTGGATGGCATGCTAATCAAAAGTTGAGTTACCAAGTGCCGTCACGGTACAAATACTACAGATACAGTTGAGTAAAAATAGAAGAATTGGGCAATAACAATGAAAATGCTTTTATAATGATTTTAAATAGCATACATTTGCTCATCTGATCTCCTTTGGCAGGTTATCACAGATTTTTTGTGTGTCTCATGAAGAGGCCCAATGTAGAAATGAGTTACACATATTTGAGAGTGTCACTGGGTGACGTGTTCTGCAAAAAGGTGTCAGCACAGGACAGGCACATTTAACAGGTGACCTCCTTTAACTTGGCTTGTGACAGGTGCTTCAGGCACCTGGCTGATGTAGATGAGGATGACAATGGAATAGCTCACACGGCAGATCTGCTTAAAAGAAATGTAATAAATTCAATGTTACATTTCATTTAAATTATTACATGAGTCTTCAGTTGTTCTTCCTACTTTATTCTATTTTATTTTTAAGTATTTCCTTTTGATAAAATAATTATTCCTCTAATGTACCTGTAACAAATATGACAATTCAACTTCAGCAGAAATGTTTGTTTGTTTGTTTGTTTACACCTACGTCACTTTTCCTCTGGACGCAGCCGGTAGATTCAAACCGTCCAATCACAGGGACGGAAATGCAAATCACAGCCACTCTGACACGCCCACTTTTGACAAACGCCCAATCGACAGGGAAATGGGCGGGGCCTGGCGGACAACAGCGGAGGATTCAAATTGAACATGTCTGCGGGGAAAGATGTCGATGAAAACACACAAAATAGACGGTAAGTTTGAGTTATTTCACGTTTGTTGTACAGCACATACACTGACATTAGTTCGTGGTGTTTAGTTTAAACTGCTAAGACCTCCCCCACAAAAAAGAATACCTTGAACGAAGTGCCGAGGACTGTCACTCAAAAGTCATCGAGCTGTTAGCTAGCACCGGTAACTGGTCAACGCTTACAGCCAAAACATTTGCGATTCTCCGGTCACACATTGGGTGTAGCAGGCGATATTTATGTGGAGAGCTCAGTAGTGATCAGCTGAGCGGTGGTGTGTTCTTAGAAATAGAAATGTTAACAGTGACGGTAGTCTGAGGTTCTTTGTTACGTCACAATGCTAGCTTACACGTTGTCTGTTTTATTGCCAAGTACCAAGAACACGTCTTGGTGTGAGGTGTCAGACGTTTAAAATACAATAAAAATAAAATATTATGGGTAAACAAATATAAACACAGCACATAATAATAAAAATAAATAAGAGTAAAATGACGTAGAATAAAAGATACCGATTTGATATTAATTACTGATACTACTACTAAAACAAATGCAATTGTCCATGCATAATTTGAAATGCACATTATTATAAGAATAAAAGCCATCTGACAACTAGAGCATGATTGATAGTACATAATGTTTTGTTGTGACAGGCCCCAGAGGTCGTCTCTGTGTTACCTCAGTGATAACCTGTGTGTTTTTATTCCTCCTCTGGTCTCCTCCTCCAGAGGTACACAGTGTAATATGGTGATCAATCCTGACGAGTCCTCGGGGGGCTCTCGTATCACTCGACCTCCCATCATCTTCAACCCCGACTTTTTTGTGGAGAAACTTCGCCACGAGAACCCCGATGTTTTCCTGGAACTGGTGCTGAGTAACATCACCCGCCTCATCGATCTGCCTGGAACCGAGTTCTCGCAGCTCCTGGGTGAGGAGGGTCCGAAGACCCCGACAGCTGGAAATGGAGGCTTCTTCCGGTCGTTCAACTTCCTCAAACGCAAAGGTCGGTTTGTCTGTCTTGCTTCTCGTGTTATCAGACACGTGTGACTGTAGCAGGAATCAACGGTCATTTCCTCCCACTCACTCAAGCCCAATTTATGCTTCTGCATCAAATCAATGCGTTGCCGACGGCGTAGTCAGACGTCACCTCTCCAGACATGTGACTACGTGTCACGGCTACATGGACCTCCCACAGATGACAACAACTGTGACTGGACTGTTTGTGTCATGGGACTTTCCCAGCCATGTGTATGGTACAGCAAATGTCTGCTCAGCAAATAGAAAATAGCAAAATGTGATTTTTGACTGAAAAGTGTTGTCGGGTTAATTCGTATTGTCATTGTTGGCATGTGCTAACCCAGTGAGATACCATGACCTGGACTGAGGACCTTCACAGATACCCTTCATGGCACACTTTTGGTTCCTATCACATGAAGGAAACACACTGACAACTTGAAAAACGAAACACGACAGCAAGATTCAACGTGGAGCTACGCAGACAGACTGACAGACGCAGACATATCACGTAGGGCCCACGTCAGTTCAACGTCGAAGCATAAACTGGGCTTCCCTCTGGTTTATGTCCGTAGACAAAGGTGTTGCGTTTGGTACGACGCTGTCAGAGAGCGGCATCGCTCAGATCTACCAACTCATCGAGTACCTCAGCAAAAGTAAGTCCTCCACTGGTCGGTGTCCGATGGCCTTCTTCCCGTCTCACCCCCGTCTGCTGTGTTCTGCCCGGCTCAGATCTCCACGTGGAGGGACTGTTCCGGGTGCCGGGGAACAGCAATCGGCAGCAGGCGCTCAGGGAGCTGCTGAACAGCGGGGCTGGTGTCGACCTGGATTCTGGAGACTTCCACCCCAACGACGTGGCCACGCTGCTCAAGACCTTTCTGGGAGACCTGCCGGAGCCACTGCTCACACACAGACACTTCCACGCACACCTGAAGATTGCTGGTAGGAGCACACACACACACACACACACAGGGTGCATAAATCCAAACGTAGAGAGAAATGGGGCGGTGGCCCAAAAACGACATCACAGGGAGAGACATGTGCTGGATGGAACAGAGAAACTAACTAACCCCCAACACAGTCTCAATGAACTGTACGACGGCAAAACAGGACCCACGTTACATGTTTCTCTGGCAATGTCGTATTCTTTACAGATGTAAAATATATAGATATATAGATATAGATGTAAAACTATATTGTGTATCACAGCATACATCTGTAAAGTGAAACTATTTTAACCTTGAACAGCATTCCCTGTCTGTTTTATCAATTAAAATGACAACCAGTTTGCCGGTTCCCTGATTCCATGTGACTGCAGCATTAGTGTATGATTGGTGATGTCACAAAATCAGCTTTAATTTGTTTACAGTATATACGGCTTATATACAGGTTTTTAATCTGCATAAAAGTGTTAAAGTATTTTCCTTCAGCATTTGCAATAGAATAAAAAAACAGCTCAGATACACATTCACATTCTGCCTCAGATAAAACCGTTCTTCCAGTCCAACATTTTGTTTCACTGTTTGCACTCCAGTTGAACTTGAGTATGGCAGCAGGCTTAATGTGTTGTTGTTTATGAAGGTCAAGAACAGCTTTCCCTGTTTTTTGACCTGCTGTGTTGTCAGGAACTTCTTTTTTTAACCCTTCAGCACTGACGGTCTCTGATGTAAATGTCCTCCGTGTGCTATGGGAATGTAGTTTGATACACCCGTTTGGGTGAAGGTGACCAAAGAATGGACCGAAGAGATGAAATACTGTCTGAGATGTCTGAACGTGGATGTCTGACAAATGGAAAAGGAACAACAAACTTAAAAGACAAAAACACAGACACCCTCCCCAGCGCTACATTCACGCCAGCATACTTTGAGTACCGTAACTGTATGAATATCTGAATGTGTGCAGCGGTTCCTGCAAGCTGAGAAGTTGCACTTCACAGCCAAGTTGCTGTCATTACGGTAATGACGCCTTGGGTTCAACAGGGCGAATGGGATTACCGTAATGACAGGAACATGGCTGTTCTCAATCATTTGTCAGTTGCTTCCTGAAGGTTGAGAACAGCCATGTTCCTGTCATTACGGTAATCCCATTCGCTCTGTTGCCAGAAGCCGGTGAATAATTACCGTAATGACAGCAACTTGATTGTGTGGTGTACTTCTCAGCTCTCAGTAACCGGTCGACATTTTATGTGTGTGTTTTCTAACAGCACAGATAGTCGTGTAATCACGGTACTCCAAAGTATGCTAGTGCGACTGTATCAGTAGTGATAACGTTGGTGTTTAACGGTTGTTCATTTGTCTCCCAGACATGACTCTGTTTGACGAGCATGGCAACAAGACGGCGGTGCCCAACAAAGAGCGTCAGATCGAAGCGCTGCAGCTGCTGTTCCTGCTGCTGCCTCCTGCCAACCGCTCGCTGCTGAAGCTGCTGCTGGACCTGCTCTACCACACGGCCAGCAGCAGGGACAAGAACAAGATGTCCGCCTTCAACCTGGCCCTCATGTTCGCTCCGCATGTCCTCTGGCCCAGACACGTAAGTCTCCCTCCTCCTGTCAATGCTTATTTAACCCTTTATCCTACCTTCACGCTAGCATACCGTGATTATTAAAAAAACACCAGTCAATCAGAGGACGTCCCTCTGTGATGTCACGTTTGTACCAGCTCAGCTTAGAACCTCGACGGAGGCGGGTACTGAAACCAGGTTCCATCACCAGTAGAAACAGGAAAAGCTGAAAACTTTTCACGTGTATTTATTTCAGAAGGAGATTGGCGTTTTTTATTTAAGATATTTTTTATCCATATGTGCACCTATGGAGCTTTGATTTCAAAACAGTGACTCCTGTAGTTATAGAGTATGTTTCTTTACATTATATTATTTGAACAGCTGAGAGTTTATTCATGACCCAGAAGAAGAAACCTGTTTGTTATTCATTCATTTGAGTTGACAACTGTTCCCTGAAATAGTCGGTTTCATTAAAACTACTTGTGACATGTCATATTTGACTGAACATTTATGGGAAAAATATCGGGATATTTATCGTATATCAAGATAGATAAGATGGATATCTCCCAGCCCCAGATGCACGTACGTGCATGTTGCCAGTTGTTGTGCCTTGAACCTTTAGTCTGGAGTGGAGTTTAATTTGTTGGGTAGATCGTGTCAACATGCATTATCACAATGGTGCAATAGCGTTTCCATTGTCCACTACTGCTGTTGTCATTTAGGAAATGGATCACCAGCTTCTGGCAACAGAGTGAATGCGTTTACCATGACGACAACAATGTGGCTGTTGTCAGCTTTCTGGAACTGTTTGACATTTTCTTCACACAGAGTTGTGTAATCATGGTACTCCAAGGTATGCTAGCGCGAATGTATCGGCTGCGATACCGTCAGTGCTCACATGGGTTCAGGTCTGCTCCCTGAAACTCCTGAAAAAGGGTTTGAACCCAAGCCGCTCTGTGGAACAAACGTCTGGTGCCGTTTTCAAATGTTTGCTGTGTTGTGCTGCAGATCGCAGCTGCAGACCTGAAAGACAACCTGAAGAAACTGAACAACAGCATGGCCTTCCTCATCAAACACTCTCAGAAACTCTTCAGGGTGATTATCTGATGCACACACACACGCTAACAAAACAATCCGTTACCTCATGTCATGGTTTTATGACCAAATAGTTGCTGTGTCTTTGTGTGTCTTTGTGTGTCTGTGTGTGTCTGTGTGTGTCTGTGTGTCTTTGTATGTGTGTGTCGTCCAGGCTCCAGTCTACCTGCGGGAATACGCCAGGGTTCACTTCGCAGGGACCAAAGTTCTGCAGACAAAGGTCGGCTCAGGTTCCTATATAAAAATAATGGATGAGAGGAAAATATTTGATTTCATTTCTATTTCTTATCATTCAACGAGCTGCACTGCTCCTGCTGGTGGGATAAGAAACAATACTTGAGTTTTGAGACTTGAGTTTTTCACTGGTGTTGCACGTGTTACATCAAGGAACTGAGATGAAATGATTTTGAAAGTACAATTATTTTCGGTGATAACATTAATTAGAATTTTTTCTTCTTTATCTTGGGTTTTTAAATGCAGGTACGTGTCATCATCACGGTTTCTGTCACTCATGGAGGATCCACCTATAGTTCCTCGCCTCAGTAGCTTTATTTGGGTTTTTTATATTTTCAGGTCTTTGGGCCACGCCCACATGTTCAGGTGAATCAGCAGAAACTGTAACGTCTTTTATTGTCTGGACCTTTGGTCCACATGAACCGTCATTTTGGAGCCTTAATACGATCATTTTTGAGTGAATAAATGTGAATACGACACTGTTTCCATGTCCACATGGGGACGGAACAGGAATAGTTTTAAAACATTTTCTGTCTAGGAAGGCATTCACACAAATCCAGTGAATCCGCTGTAGACATGGAGCATGTGATGGAAGAAGGGATGGGAAGAAGATGGAGGAGAATGTGAGCAGACACGTTTCACACGGAGAGCCACCGTTGTTGTTGTTAGCCAGTTAGCATGAGGCTAAGGACGTCATCGGCTCAGGAAAGATGATAGGTTGACACACGCAGGAGGAACGGTGTCGTCTGCATATTCATTCACTCTGGGACCGAAAATGATCTGATTCAGACTCCAAAACCACCAAAGGTCCAAAGATAAAAAAAACAGATTCACCTGAACTTGTCTTTTTGTGGGTGTGGCCTCAAAGGCTCCAGCCAGACACGGCGACTGAGGGGAGGAGCTACAGGTGGTTTCACAAAATTCACCAAAAAAAAATCACAAAGCCACTGATAATGATACATAACTTCATTAAGAACTCCTCAGAAAAAATAAACAGATTCACCTGAACTCGTCTGTGTGGATGTGGTCTCAGTGAGATGAACTCCCCCCCACCCCCCGTCACCTTCCTCCGTTCCTCTCCCAGGACGACCTGGAGCTGCTGGCGCTCGGTGGCTCTCCGACTCAGCGGACGGCATTGCCCCTGAAGAGGACGGTGGCTCTGGGCGGCGACGGTGCCCAGGAGCAGTGTCAGTCCCCGGCGCAGCAGTACACGGAGGACGCTCTGAAGGAGCTCTTCAGACACGTCCACCACAACATGCCCGACTCGGCCAAGAAGAAGAAGCTCATCCGCCAGGTTGGTGTCCAGCTCTGCTCTGACCGACACTCAGGATGGACGATCTGAACGTGTCCCGTGTCCTGCAGCTCGTCAAACAGACGACATCTGCGACGCCGCCCAAGGCCCCCCACCAGGCTCCACCCGGTCCCTGCAAGAAACGCCCGCGCTCGCGCTCCTTCGGTGGACTCATCAAGGTAAGACAGCCAGTGTCCATCAGTCCCTGAAAGTTGAAAACAGCCACGTTGCTTTACGGTCATTACGGTAAACCCCTTCGATCTGTTGATGGAAGCCAGCCAGTCGTTACTGTAATGACAATAACTCTGATATAAAGTTCAACTTCTCAACTTTCTGATTCATTTTCTGTAAATACGGTACTCCAAAGTATGCTAGCGCAAATATAGCACTGGGGATCCCACCGGTGTTGGAGGGTTAACTCCAATAACTCCAATAACTCTGAGCTAAACCTTAGTTTATCTTGTTTGTCCCCTTTGTTGTCGCAGGTACCAGCGCAAAGCTCGCGGCGAGCAGTTGACAGCGGAGAGGAGGCTTCGCCACGTCTCACCGGACGCCGTCACCAGGACGGGGAGAAAACTGGGCAAAGAGAACGTCGTCCTCCAGCAGGTGAGTTTGTGGATCAGTGATACTCAACATCTCTGAATGGATTAGTAGATAAAAGCTGCAGAGCACCAAGTGTGGACATTAAGTGTGTGTGTGTCTGTGTGTCTGTGTGTCTGTGTGTGTCTGTGTGTGTCTGTGTGTGTCTGTGTGTGTACGCAGGCTAACAGTCCTGTGTTGGGAAACATTGGACTGGTCGTCAAAAACCCCGACTTCAATTATAACAAGGACAAAGCTGTGAACGTGTCAAAGGTACGAGGTTCTTTGTGTTCTTTTAATCATGTGTATATTTTATATTTGCAGGAGCGCTGACGTGAATTTATATTGTAGAAGAAACATGTTTGGGGCAGAGGGGTATAAGACCGACGGTGTCCTCCGTGCTCCGTTCTTACTAGCATACTTGGGAGTACCGTAATTACATGACTAGACCTCCTAGACCTGGTCTAGACGAGGTCTAAGAAGTTCCCCAACAGCCATGTTGCTGTCATTACGGTAATCCCATGTCCTCTGTTGCCGGAAGCCAACCCTTCTTCAAACCAGTTATTAGAACTGTTTTCTGACTGCACGAATACTAAAAAAACAACAACCAAAAACATGCTTGGTTTCTTAACAACATCCTGTTTCAGGCCTGTACTTATATGTATACACAGACAAGTAATATGTAGTAAATGGACAGAGGAGTGATGGCACTCCCTGCTGACCCCATGTCCATGTGACTGTAACCCCGGTGTCTCTGTCCCGTCCCCCCCAGGACTCCCCCGCCGTGTCCAGGATCTGTTTCTCTCCTCGCCAGGAAATCTCTGTGTGAATGTTTGTCCTGGTGTGACTCAGGTCTTCTTCTTTTCGTTGTATTTACTGTCGTCGTCCATTTTCACTGTGACTGACATGAGAAGGTCAAAGGTCAAACTGAACCCAAGCAGTCTCCTGTCCCTTACCTCCTACCTCCTGTCTCCTGTCCCCTACCTCCTACCTCCTGTCTCCTATCCCCTACCTCCTACTTCCTGTCTCCTGTCCCCTACCTCCTACCTCCTGTCTCTTGTCCCTTACCTCCTACCTCCTGTCTCCTATCCCCTACCTCCTACCTCCTCTCCTGTGTCCTATACCTCCTCCTATATCCATATATATATCCATCAGTTAACTCCTGACTGACACACTGAACGTTCTGTCAGCGTTGCTCAGACGTTGATCAAAAGTGTCAGACTTTGTCAGTTTTCCATAAAAAGTTGTAAAATTGTTACAGACGTTCTTGTCCCTTGGAGGTGAAAGCGTGTGACCTTTGACCTCCTGCGTCGGTTTGGTTGTTGTCGTGTGAAACACTTGTAATTAGAATGTGTGTAGTTGTGTGTTCTAACCTGTGTACGTATTTGGGTACAAATGTTTTTCAGCTGATTCAGAATCAGCGACTCGTCTGACGGATTTATTATTTTCTAATAATTTCCTTTTTTCCCTTCAGTTGTAAAGAAGGCTGGAGTCAGAGTGTGTGTTTGTTTCTGGGTGCTCCACCTACATGGCTCAGGTGTTTAACGCCACTAACTGGAGACAGAAGCTTGAAAAAGGGGTTTTAATGGTTGAAACGAAAGTCGCGGAGGGTTTTTGTACGTTGTGAGTGAGAAGGGATGAGCAGCCGGTGTGTTTTTCTGTGAAGTTCCCATCAGCTGACGTTATTTACTGTGAACACGTCTGCGTCCTGACGGTGCTGACGTCTGCCTGTTGCAGACATTTTACACCACTGATGCATCGACCGAACCAGTCCCAGACGTCTCTGCTGCTCGGTTCAGTCACATGTCGCTCAACGTGCGTCTGTGTGTGTGCGTGCGTGCGGCGAGTTGGGTGTCGAAGGTCGAAGTATTGATGTGGATGTTTGGTTTGGGAGGTGTGTGATTGATGGCTTTGTTCTGTTTCTTTTCCTGCTGTTACTGAAACTACTAGTTTTTATTTATTATTGGGAGAAAAATGGGTCCGTCTTAAAGGAACATTCTGTGAAATAATGTCATCAGTGTCGCCTGACTGTGAAATGTTTAGTTACTGATTTTTTTTACGTGGCAATGTCCAACCCAAACGTCTGGAACTCTGTCCGAGTATTTCAGTGTGAAATATTTGAACCCTGTACATTGGATTCCTTGGCGAAATGTCCGCTTTGGATTAAAACTTTTTTTAAGTTTGTTTTTAAACTTTTCATTTCTTGTTGTGTGTTTATTTTTGCTTCATACACTTTCACAAGCAACGGTGAAGTTTCACTCAGTGTTGGCCTTCAGGGTTCTGACCAAACCAGCACATAAGGTACAGTACAGAAACATTAAAAAACTCATGAAACGAGTCCAGCCAACGAGTTGTGGGTGCTGTAATCAGGATTCGGGGTCCACTCCTCCAAATCCTGACAGGTAATGTGGTCTCGACGTTTATAATCTGTAGTTACTGGGGGGGTCATCCTGTTATGAGCCGTTTCTCCAGATATCAGACTCCGTCTGCAGTCCGCTCTCACCAACCTGCTCTCGCTCAGCGCTTCCTTCCTCCTGAAATAACTAGAAGAAGTAACCCTTCCCCTTCGTGAGCTCCATGTTCCAGGTGCACATCATTTGTGGTTGATCACCTACCCTGGCAAAAAGAAGGGGCTGCACACACACGAACACAGGTGAGAATACACACACACACACACACAACGCACTGTCCCACCGGGTCCCCTGGGTACGTCTGACTCACTACCACATATGGCTGAAGGAACGGGACGTAGAAGTGACAACGTTCTCTGATCAACACAGATTCAAAGTTTGGTCCTTCCATTTGTGGCCAGTAGAAGTTTCTCCTCCCACAGGACAGCGACCTCTCCATACCTGGGTCCATGGTGTCCATGGTAATCTTCTCATCGAGACTGGGCGTGAGTCACAGGAATCGCATCTGTTTCAGCGTCTGGAGGGGGTTCTACATACAACCCCATTCACAGTTTCTGATCGCTTCCAATGGTTCAGTCGCCAACCGTTGTGTCTCCAGACCACAGGGCAGCTTACCTTGTTCCAGATATTCTTTCACCTTGCTGATAGTACTCACCAGCTGTTCTTCCTGTGGCCATAACCTGTGAGGACAGTGGGGCGTCTAGAGAGCAATCCACCTTTGTTCCACAGCCCCCAGAGCTGCAGTTCGTAGTTGTACTAGTGGATTGTTATCAGTCACTACTGTGACCTTTGCCCCCCACGGATAGTCTTTGAATTTGTACTACTGTCCATCTCATAGCTAGGAATTGTACTTTGAATGAGCTGTAGTTTAGCATCATTGTGTTCCAGTGATGTAAGACTCCTACTAGTACATGCAAATACAGCCAGTACCTGCTAAAAGCTGGTTTATAGATTGAGCAATTTTAGCAAAATGTTAGCAGAGTTGACCAATACGGATGTTTGTTTGTTTTTTTTTTACGTTACTGCATTGGAGGTAGTTGGAGTCAGAGTAGAGGATACAGAGAACAGGGAAAGATGGAAATCAATGATTCGCTGTGGCAACCCCTGAAGAGGGACAGAGCCGAAAGGAGAAGAAGAAGAAGAAGAAGAAGAAGACTGCATTACTGCAACAAGTAACTCAATACAGTAACTGCATTACATTTGTAACACGTTACTCCCGACACTGGTTACTAATTCCTGACATGATAACATAACCACGATGGAGCCTCATGATGTCGCAGTGCCCTTCGTCCGTCTCTAGAGGGCGTCAGGAAATCACAGCTGATATTGTTGATTTATTCTTCCCCGTTCAATGGATTCCTTGTGATTGTGTCATGAATACATTCTGTTAAATGTGCTGTAAAACCCCTGAATGTGTGTATTAGAATACTTTCTTAGAGCACTTTATTCATCCCGTGAGGGAAATTTACATGTTACAGCAGCCAAAGGACAAAGGTACGAAAAAAGGAGAGAGAAAGAACGAGCAAATCTATCTAGATTAATAGCAAATCTAAAAAGAGGTTGACAAAATTAAAACTAAACAAACTTACAAGGTAAAAATAAAGATGTCCAGTTGTAAAATTATTGTTATCATGGTATTATTATTGTTATTATTATAGTTGTTATTATCCATAAATGATTCTGATTTAATCAACTGTTTTTATCCTCAAGGATTTTAAACTATTTTCAACCTTTTGTCAGTTGTTGTTCACACACTGTCAGCTGATCAGTTTGATCTTCATCGGCTAAAAGTCGTTCAGGCGCCTTTGGAATGTGTGCGTGTGTGCGTGTGTGCGTGTGTGTGTGTGTGTGTGTGTGTGTGTGTGTGTGTGTGTGTGTGTGTGTGTGTGTGTGTGTGCGTGTGTGCGTGTGTGGTGTGTGTGTGTGTGTGTGTGTGTGTGTGTTAAAGGCCCCCCTCACCTCCTCAGAAATGAGGCGCACACATACACGCGTCAACGTCTCATCCCGGCCTTTGTTTGCAGACGATGGCGGAATGAATCACTGAGGGACACAAAGGACGCAGCTGGGACGCCGCCTGTGGCCTGTTCGTTGTCCTTCACTTACAACGAGCAGCTGGTTGAATTCCCCGTCAGTCTCTGTGTGTGGGTGAAGACAGTGAAGTGTCCTCGTTTTTGTTGATATGAGGAACATTTCCTCACCATTTGTTACCCACACTAATACATCCAGTGAGGCCAGTCCAGGATGGATCGACTGTTGCTGTGGTTTGTGTTTAAATGAGCTAATGGGCCGTTTCACACCAAACATCTTATTGATTTACTATGAAACTGATGGAGTCCATTTCGTTCCGGTGGGTTTCCTCCTCCACAGCCCCTCACGACGCACACTTTAACCCTTTTTTCAGGCGATACACAGCCGCTGAAGCTGAAGCCGGCGTTTCTGTGGAGATTAAAAAAAAAAAAAAAAAAAAACTCAATTTGAATTTCAAAGCCACTGAATCCGTAATCGACTCTTGAGGAAACTGTGGCAGATAAGACCCCCCCGACACACACACACACACACACACACACACACACACACACACACACACACACACGCACACACATCAGCGCAAGTTCCTGTAGCAGCATTCCCAAACTGTGTGTTGGATGCTTCAGTGTAATCACAGTTTCCTCTTTTCTCCTCCCCCCTCCCACCACCATTCTCATCATGTCCATGCAGCCTCCAGCTCTTTTCTCCCCCAGGGGAGGAGAGGGAGAGAGAGAGGCTGCTGTCGGTGGAGGTGGCGGCTCCTGTTCCTGTGTCACTGAATAGATGTGAGTTCACTCCGGGTGCTGGGTGTGGGGGGGTTGTGTGTGTGTGTGGGAGGAGTCTTTCTGCTGTTATTTGTAAAAGCTTTTTGATGGATGATTGCTGTGAGTGTGTGTGAGGGAGTTCCCCCCCTCCGGTTTCTCACTGTTCAGTGCACAATGACTCAATGAAAAGTGGAGGGGAGAGGCGAGCGCACTGTACGGCTGCAGGAGCCACACACCAGATAAGAGCCGAGGAGGAAGGCACGAGCAGAAGAAGAGGATCTACTCAACACCCCCGCTGCCACACATACCTCTACACACACACGCACACACACACGCCTTCTGACAGTGAAGGGCCACTCAGTCTGAGCTCAACTTCACCTGGCTGCAGCTTTCACACACTTCGGGGGGAGTGAACACACACGGGATGTCTGCTGCCGGGAGCGCTCACGAGGGGTCAGGAGGTCCACGAGCTCCAGTGCCCCGCTCAGGGCTTCACCCAGCTCTGGTGTGGGCCCGTTCTGGCTCTGCTGGCGGGACGAGGGGATGTGGATGCATGTCCGACCCCCTGCAGGTGCCTGGGGAGCACGGTGGACTGCCACGGCCTGGGGATCCACGCTGTCCCCAGGAACATCCCCAGAGGCACCGAGAGGCTGTGAGTAACACACACACACACACACACACACACACAGACACACACTGCTCTGCGGCAGCAGTGCTCATTCTCCAGTTTCCATCTTCCACTTCAGCTCCAGTCACCTGGAGGGACGACGTCTGTCTGCTCTGTTCCTGTGTCCTGGTCCGACACCTTTTGATGTTTTGCATTGGTTCATCAAATACTGTTGCTTCTTCTTCTTCTTCTTCCTTCTCTTCTTCTTCTGTCAGTTGATTGTTTTCCCCTCTAAACATACGACTTGACCGTTGGTTGGGTCTGGGTTTATTGAATTTTACTACAACATGCAGTGGAATTACAACATGGATGGATCCCTGCTCTGGAGGTTCTGTTGCTGGTTGTTGTTTGTCCGTTAGTAAAAGTTCTGAACATATTTTAATGAATTGTTCAGTAACTGCTAATGGACCAGAACCAGATGATTAAATGCTGGTTGTGTTCTGGAACCATCTGGATCCAGGAATCTGTTGAAGGATTCTTCCTCATTTTCATCATCTGTGTCTAGAACTCCACGATAGCAGCAGTGGAGTGTCTCTGTGGACCAGTGGGTAGTGGGTCTGTCTGTTGACCCAGCGGTTTGGGCTTTGATCCTACTCAGGCACAGAGGTGTGTTTTTTTTGTTTTTTTTATTGAAATGAAAAATAAAATGAAGAACAAAAAGAAAAAAAATATAGCAGAGTGTATGATTTATGTAACAAGGTTGCTAATGATTTCTGATTGTGACGATTAGTGTTCCTCTAATGTTTTAGAGTCGATCAAATGAATGTAGGATGATAATACAGTATGGGTAGAGATGAGCTGACTGGTGGAGATCTGCCCTCTCTGAGTGCTTTGCTAGTTTCCATCTGTCGTCTATAACGAACAAAAATACACAACAACATACGACCGCACATCACACAATGTCTCAGTGTCATTCATTCATTCATGTTTCCTGCACGGTGGACAACGAGAACAATATCACTACCTGAAACAAACGTGTTTCGTTCATTGTTCAAACGACACCACACACACACACACATCAATCAGCCAACGTCTGACAAGTTGTACGATGATGTCATCGCTCAGCTCGTCTCCTGTCTCGTCTGACAGCATCAGCACATCCGTGTGGATCCGATTAGAAGAGTTTTTCTTACATTTATAAATGTGTTTTTTTTCTGAGGAGGCGACACGTTCACCAGCAGTCTGTGTGTGTGTGTGTGTGTGTGTGTGTGTATTCATCGTTTCCTGTTGTGTTGAACGACTGAAGGTGCCCTTGCAGCTTTTACACCAAAACTCCTTCTATCTGTTGTCCTGTTGACAGTCAGTTTTTCCATCATCCCTTCATGAAGGAAAATCAAACATCAATCGGTAATCAGTGTGTGTGTGTGTGTGTATACAGGCCATGTCCACACATACTAAAACTATATTTTTTGTCCCTCGGGACTGTATCAAGAATATTTGCATTCAAATGGATCCATTGGGAATGACTCAACAGGCTGTAGATGGCGCTGAAATTCACCAACAACAGAGAAGAAGAGACGGTGAAGCGGCACTTTCTTGACTCCTGAGCAAATAGAAACGTCCAGAATGTGATTTCTAAACGAAAAAGTGAGCAGAAAAGGATGCTGATCTTGTTGTAGTCACTGCGGTAACAACACCCACTCACTTTCAGTCGCTATCACCCAAAGTAAACAAAAAAACACAGAATAATCAATCTTGGAGCGGCTATTCCGTGTTTAGTTAATTCAGCATTGATGCCGATCTTGTTGTAACAAGATGTGCTCACTGTCAGTCACTGTCGCTTAAGGGAAACCAGGGAAAAATGAAACAGGGCTGCGAGATTCAACGCGGCGCTACGAGATTCAACGAGGCGCTACGAGATTCAACGCGGCGCTACGAGATTCAACGAGGCGCTATGACACAGAAAGACGCAGAAGAAGAAACGTTCACGACGTTGAACTGAACAGACTCATTATCTGCTACTGCACAAACGGACATTGGAGACAAACGTTGTTATTATGAGATGTCGGAGGAAGTCAGGAAGGAAGGCTGGAGGTTGGGGGGGGTGGATTCACTGTCCAGACGCAAAGACAAGAGCGACATATTGGAACTTTAGCAACCTGAGACCAGGTTTGAAAAACGTGGACGATCGTTAACAACGATGGAAAATGTTCTTTGTTTCCAAGAACTGCTGAGTCGCATGCAGTTTTTAGTTGAGTCCATCTACTAGTTTGAATTGACTGCTAAATTTGCATGAATAGAAAAACTGTGATAAAAGATAAACATTCTTCGATTAAACACCATATTCCTCCACAGAAAAACAAACTCACCACAAACACAGACAATGACGTTTTTTTTTGAGAATGAACAAATGAACCGATTGGTGTGACAAGATGTACTGTATGTCCGTTTGTGAGTACTATCAAACAGCTGCATTTTCCTCACACAAAGTTCCTGAAGTTGTTCAGCACACTAATTGTCTTGTTTTCTCATTTGCAGTCACACTGAGATGTTGTGTGATCAGTACGAATGAAAGTGAATGCGCTGCAATGTATTTATAGTCCACCATGTATGTGTTTGTGTGTTTATTTCAGGTTCTAAAGTGACTCGGTGTGAATAATTGATGACCGTCAGGGGTTCCGGCAGAGACACATCACCCATCCTCCTTTCCAGTTTACTGTAGCGTGGACGATGTTCTGCCCTCTGGGGCTCATAGCTTTGTGATCAGGGACGAAGGCGCCCGGTCAAAGAGAAATGGCCTGGAAAAAACAGAGCCTGCAGAACCTTTCACCCATTTGTCTTTTTTCACTGCTGATGCTGATTATTCTTCGACCCGAGGGGCATTTCCTCCTCGGTGGTGTTAAAGACATTGACACGAGACAATGAAACTCTCTCTGTGGTCTAGAAGCAGACAGTGGTTTATCATCGCTAAAGGACAGAAGGTCTAAGGACAGAAGGTCTAAGGACTAACAACTAAGGGTTTGAGGGTCGAAGTACACTGGGCCCAAAGACTAGTCCAAGTTCCATGGACATAGGGTCCAAGGACAGAGGGTTGAAGGTCCAAGAGCCCAAGGACTAATTGTCTAAGAAATGAAGGTCAATGATGGGACAGAGTGGGTCCAAGTACAGAATGTCTAAGGCCACAGAGTTTGCAACGATCCAAGAACTTGCAATGATCCAAGGACCGATGATCTAAGGACTGAAGGTCCAAGGACACAGGGTTTAAGGTCCAGTGGTCCAAGGACTGAAGTGACCCTGTGATGTGTCAATGATCTTGCTGACCAATCAGCTGCGGTCATTGATGAATGTTGTCTCAGTGAACGTCTCATGAAGTTGTTGAACCTTGAGGACATTTTGTGGTTGGAACTGTCTTCAAGGAGACAGTTACCATCCAGGAGAGCCATCTGTGATTGGTTTCATCTCACGAGTCCACATGTGCCATGAAGACAGAATGTCATTGTGGCGCCGCCGCCTGAAACAGGAACTCTGGTGTCATTTTGTCTCTGGGACATCGTCACCACTGCACAAGGTCTCTGAAGGTCTCTGAAGGTCTCTGAAGGTCTCTGAAGGTCTCTGAAGGTCTCCAGCAGGTGTTTGAGGACGAGTACACGAGTGATGGTGTCGTACTTTGTGCCGAGCACATCTTGGTGTGACATGATTTCTTCCACGAACTGCAGCACGCAGTCATTGTCTCTTTTAGTCAACATTGCCGAGTCCATCTGGTTTGAATGAACTTTATTGGAATCGTCAGCGGACAAAAGCAGAACTCGTCGCCACATCACAGCGACTCCGTTTGAGCAGGTGCAGTTTTTACAAGAAACTTTCAAGTGATTGATGACACTGACTTTTTTTGTGGCAGCGTTTGTCCTCCAGCTAAACCAACAAATCTGGGACCAGAGCCATTCCCAGTCCAAATGTCCACAAACAAATCCAAACCTATCGTGACACAAGCCTCCAGCTAAGTGAGATGATGTTTTGAATTTAAACAAAACAAAAAACAAAAACACAGTAAAACAGTCGGATTGAGGCTTCTTCAGTGTTACAGGCTCTAGTTTCTTTGCTCCTATAATGATAGAAATTGAATTTATTAGGTTTATAGACAAAAGAACACATTTGAGGGGTTGATATTTGACCTTATTCTGGGCTTTGATGGACATTTTTCACGGTTTCAGCTGATGAATTAGTCAAGAAAATGGAATAAAACCGCCGCCAATACAACTCAAGTTGTTTGAATATTGTTGCACTGTCGTTGTTTTATACAATGAAAACAGACGAGGACATTTTTCATCCTTCGGTGGTAAAATGATTTAAGACGACGATAAGACATCGTGGAATCTGTCCATTGGCCGTCTCCGGTGAGAAAAATGTCCTTTGGTGATTTGTTTGACCTGAGTGTGTGAGAAGGTCGACGCCAGAGTTTGACCCACGACCAGTGTGTAAACGCAGCCGGTGTGATTGTTTGACCTCTGACCTGGTTCCTTGTCGTTCCACACGGACAAGATGAGACTCATTACACAGCTGTTTGTTGAAGGGCTTGTCGCCCAGTTAGCATGGAAAGTGATCCACGTGTGTGTGTGTGTGTGTACAGTATTCCCTGGGAACAGCCGGCAATAAGAGGGTCATTTATCAAGGTGACTGCACCAGTCAAACGAAGCCCCCCCACCTTTCTCATTGGATCGTCATGGCAACGCTGAAAAATAGATGCCCCATTGGGCCCTGATGACTGTGGTTATTTGAGCAGAGAAAAGGGAAAGTGTGTGTGTGTGTGTGTGTGTGTGTGTGTGTGTGTGTGTCTCTGGATTACGATCTGATATTGATTTGGATTCAGGTTTTACAGAAGTCGTGTCGTTTTCTGCTCTGAGATGAAACGTCGATGCGGTTCAACTCTTTAACACCAGTACTTTGGAGTACCGTAATTACACGACTATTTCAGAAAACCTTGAACGCTTCCTGAAAGCTGAAAGCTGTCACTCAGTTCCCCTACCTGGGGTCTCTTTTATAAAGCTTGCATACGCCTAAAATGGGGCCAAAAACTGTTGTATGTCACTTTCTACACAAAAGTTGTGATCGATAAAACGAAAAACTTGTCAGGAGAAACTGTACATCCGATTTATAAAAAGGAGTATGCCATGTTTTACGCAAAGGTTGTGATTACTAAAAGGTGATGGGAGAAACTACGTACCTGTCAGTGAATCCTGTGAGCACATGCGGGGGACGGTCTGAGCCGCGTGGGCAATTGGCGACACAAGTGGTGAACAGGAGAGGTGGTTTGAAGATGCGATGTGACGTGCTGACGCTTCACACACATAACGCTTACATACATACAAACGTTTCATTCACAACTTTCAATAAAACATTACATCAAATTATTTGTGCGCAAGAAACAGATCGGTGGGCTCGTGCCGTGAGGAGAAACCGTCACCTGCCGACAGGTGAAAGTATTCAGTGATGACAGGAGAAGTGTGTTTGGACTTGTTCCTTTGGACACGGTCTCAGTAAGCAGCGGTTGTGCGCAGGAGGAGGAGACGGTCCAAGACAGCATCAAACCCACTGTTCTCAAACACTGTGGGTCTGTCATCGGATACAGGTTCAGTCATCAGACACACACACACAGTGGACCAGCGTACTCCCACACACCTCCTCGGTCAGCCGGACTGAATCCTGTTCACCGTCAAACTTCAGATTGGATCTCAGGAGGGAGATTCGACGGATTGGAGCAGTAATTCTGTGTTAACATCAGTCAAAAACTGCAGCCATGACTCACCAGCTTACAGCAACAGAGCGAATGGGACAGAGCATTTAGTGATTTGGTCAGTGACTCGTTCAGTGATTTGTTTAGTGATTCGTTCAGTGATTCGTTCACGTACGGCTGCGCAGTGAACTAGTTCCTCCACTACACTCAATACATTCACTGCCCAGCAGTTTCATATTCAGTGTAAGTTTTGTTTTCATCGTTAGTTTCAAATTCAGAGTTAGTTTTGTTTTGAGCGAGTGATTCATGTCAGTCGACTCGTGCGCAGGGAACGAACCAACGGATTGGGTTCACCTGCAGCAGTTTGCTGCGGCACTCAGATGACCTGTGAAATGAATGAATCTTTCAATCAGAGATTCAGTCAACGTAGATTCACACCACTCTGAGATGGACGTTCGACATTAGTGGGATGTTCCAGCTTGAATTCTGACTGGGACTGCAACTGGAACGTTTCCTGGAGCATTGTTCATGGGAGGAAGAGAAGAAGAAGAAGATAAAACTGACAAACAAACGGTCAGTTCCTGGAAGACGCCGACTCCTCCGTCACATCATCTTCACCACTGCGTCCGTGTCAGACGCAGCGGAGTGGATCAACGGCCTCACTGCCCGCGTGTGTGTGTGTGTGTGTGTGTGTGTGTGTGTGTGTGGAGACGCGTTCTGCTTTAATGAGCCATTGTTCGTTAGAGTTACCACTCGAGGGGAGTCTGTCGCTTCGCTGACCTCTGACCCCGCCATGCTGCAGAGCTCAGTCAGACACGCCTCACCAGCATGGTTTGTCTCCACTTGTCTCCTCCCTCGTGTGTCTGCTGCCGTGACAACGTATCCTGGCTTTGAGACGTCACACGTGCCAATGTCCCATTTGTTGGAACCTATCAGTTGTATAGTTTTAGAACGTTATGTTTTAGAACGTATTTTAGAACATTTAGAACATTTAGGACGTGTGTGCGCAAGGGGTTTTCTCTTCTTGGGTTGGTGTGGTTAAAGTTATTAATGGAGAAAAGACACACACACACACACACACGATCCATATTCATGATCCACACACGCAATCCACACACTAGAAAATCAGTGTCTTTTATAGAAATAGCTACAGCGTATGAAAGAAACATTTTCCTTTGGGGTGTAGAAAAAGAGTGATTGACGCTTTATTGTGATCTGTGCTGGATCATGGTGATGTTGTCCCTGGATACGTTTGACCATTCTGCATTGAGATTTATTACTGGATCCACACACATGATCCACAGCATCCACGCACACACGATCTACCCATACAATCCACGCATGATAACACACACACACACACACACACATACACAGTGTCCATGTGTTCTCTCTGTTGTTGTTTTATGTGGGACAGAAGAAGGTCGTGTTCTGCTCTCCCACCCTTTACAGTAGTAGAGGAACATGACACCACACACACACACACACACACACACACACACACACACACACACACACACACACACACACACACACACGCCGGTATCACTTTACCGCTCCATTCTCCTATAAAGGAAGAGTGGGAAGACTGAAGTAATCCTTACAAATAGTACACGCACACACACACACACACACACACACAGTCAGGTCACAGGGTTAAGCCCCGCCTACCACCAGCCACCAGCCAATCACATCGCATATACATTGGCAGCGCGTCTGGAAACTCTTCTGGCGGCTAATCAAACACATTCGTGGTCCCCAGAGGACAAATTCATTCATTTATTTCATCATTCTTGAGTGGTTTTTTTCTCCCTTATGAAAACAGAATGGTCTGATTGCAACTTCTTCAGTGTGAACACTTCCGGTTGTGTTTTGTTTCACTCCTCCAGTGACGATCGACATGAAAACGTTCTTCCTTCCTGTTCTGATCTGCTCCTCTTTGTTTCGTTCCAGCGATCTGAATGGGAACAACCTGACCACCATCACCAAGACGGACTTCTCGGGCCTCAAACACCTCAGAGTGCTGTGAGTGCTTTGTCTCTGGTGTTTGTTTCCACGGTGATGCCCCTGTCCTGTGAACGTCACCATGTGGGCAAACAGTGAATCTGCCTCAAATTATTTTGTTTCCCTCCGCTGTCGGTCCACAGAGTGACAGCTTGGATTTATTCAGCTCGAATTCTTTCCCATGTTTGCTGGGCTTGGAATGTGGGAATTGAACGCCAGAACAATGGCGCGCTGACTCCGGCACCCAGAGGTGTCTGTCCCAGGTCATCTGTGACCTTTGACGTGGCAACATGGCGCCCTGAGGGAGAATTTTCCTGCGCGAACCGGACGACTGAAGGCCGATTTATGCCTCTGCATTAAACCAGAGCGGCCCCTAAACCGTACCCCAAACCGTACCCTAAACCGTACCCCAAACCGTACCCTATGCCGTACCCTAAACCGTACCCTAAACCGTACCCTACGCCGTACCCTAAACCGTACCCTAAACCGTACCCTAAGCCGTACCCTAAATCGTACCCTAAACCATACCCTAAGCCGTACCCTAAACCGTACCCTAAGCCGTACCCTAAACCGTACCCTAAACCGTACCCTAAACCATACCCTAAGCCGTACCCTGAACCGTACCCTAAGCCGTACCCTAAGCCGTACCCTGAACCGTACCCTAAACCGTACGGATGTATCCTACATCCGTAACTTATGCCGTAGCCTAAGCAGAGACCCAAGGTCATAGCCTGTGTCGTACCCTAGGACGTACTGTACACTGTAACCTACATTGTACCCTACATCGTATCATATGCCATGACCTATGTTGTACCCTACGTCACACCCTACATCATACCCCATGTGGAGGTCTACGCCGCCATGAGTGTTTCTACTCCTGCATCTGTCTGCTGTCTGGTGTAAGGTGCCAAACACTGAACATGAATAGTGGATGAAACATTTGGTGTTTGGAATATCAGAATATCAGCATTTGATTCTTGACCCCCCCACTGTACCGCTACATGCTAACGTTCAGTTTATCACTCACCTTCAGTGTCATAAAGTTACTTTTTCACTGAGAAACCCCTTAACCCAGTTAATCCATTGAAACTCAGGGTATCGCTGCAGATACATTTGCGCCAGCATGTTTGGAGTACTGTAATTATGGAACTATCTGTGCAATCAGAAGACACAGACTGGTTACTGAAACTTGACAAGTTGCACTTCACAGCCGAGTTGATGTCATTTCAATAATGATTCGTCAGCCTCCGATTACCATAACGACAGCAACATGGCTGTTCTCAACTTTCACGAGCTGATAGAGTTCTCCTTCTCCTAAAGTTCTCCTTCTCTTCACTCCTTCTTTGTGACCAGTAGGGGAACTGAGTGCACTTTTTAGCTTTCAGAAACAGTTCCACATATTCAGATAGTCATGCAATTATGGTACCCCAAAGTATGCTGGTGATAATGTAGTGTCAGGGATACCGTCGGAGTTAAAGGGCTAAATTACATTTATTTTTTCGGGGATGATTCAAAGGCACATCAAATGAATCAAGTTTCATTTTTAAAAATTGCAAAAAGGTTAAAAAAAATTGAATAAGATAAAATAAATACATAAAATACAACAGAGTGTATGTAAATTGATTATATGTTTTAAAATCAATATATACAGTATGTCTCAGTCCTTGATGTGAGTGCAGCAGCAGCAGTGTTAACGAGAAAGTGTGTTCCTGTCTCTGGTCGAGTGTGTGATGATTTCAATCGATCTTCCGACCTCAAATGAAGAAGAGAAGAAGAATTAATGATCTCGCTAACGAGCTAATTAGCTCAGTTTGTGTTTCACCTCTGCAGCCACCTCATGGAGAATCAGATCACCAACGTGGAGCGAGGAGCGCTGGACGAGCTGAAGGAGCTGGAGCGACTGTGAGTTCACTCACACACACACACACACACACACACACACACACACACACACATCTAGTGTGAAGGACGTTTGTCTAAAACCAGACATGTTTGTGTCCAGTCGCCTGAACAAGAACCGACTCAGTCAAATTCCAGAGCTGCTGTTTCAGAAGAACGAAGCTTTGTCACGTTTGTAAGTAACGTTACTTCCTGTCCTACATCTCTGACTTCCTCCTACTTCCTTCCACTTGCTCCTACTTTCTCTTACTTGCTCCTAGTTGCTCCTTCTTGCTCCTACTTTCCTACGTGTTTTCTGGGTGCATTTGAATAAGTCAAATTGTGTCTCTGATGTGTGATAAGCCCCGCCCACTTGCACCCTGCATTCTTCAAACATTACACTGTTAGACTATTACACTTCTAACACACATCCTGCTACATGAATATACTTCAATATACTATTAACATTGACCAAGTGCTGTTTAAACACATTTTTTGCAGAAATTCTTCAGAAGTAACTAAACCTACAATCCTGAATATTTACATAAGTACTTTAATGACACGTTTGTCTCCAGTGATGTGACTGACACCGTTTTATTGGTGTTTAAATGATGTAACACCATTAGTTACTCCACAACAAGCTGTGTCCCAGTGAAAAGCAGCTGAATCGTCCCCTTTCACAGTCTCACTTTCTTCCATCTCCAAGAGCTCCCTCTTCCAGAACGTCTCTCGCAGAGACGTGACAACATTAGACGAAGATGCGACGGAGGGAAAAGTTGATGAAAGATTTCAGACGTGTTTTTGTTGCTTTTTCTTTCCTGCACTTTCTCCTGCAGTGTTTGTTTGCAGGCGTCTCTAGGCAGTCGCAGATACCTCCACTGAAAACACAGCGATAACAAAGACTTCAAAGCCGCGTGTGTGTGTGTGTGTGTGTGACACACATGGTAACTGCGTCCAAGCTTCCAGTTATTGAAGTGTGTTTCGCTGTCTGTCAGAACAATCCCAGCGATGTGAGACGTCCAGAGGGAGACGGTTTGTTTTCTGGAAAGTGGGTCAGTGTTTGATGGTGAAAACCAGTGAGTGCACGGTGGCGAGTGTGCGCGCATACTGGTTCCAGTTTCATGTTTTAGGTCAGTGTGGAGATTCGCTCAGAGGACACAGAC
>NW_027614059.1:0-30342 GCF_965212315.1 Lampetra planeri
AGGACAGTAGTGGACTAAAGTGGACCATAGAGGACAGTAGTGGACTAAAGTGGACCATAGGAGACAGTAGTGGACTAAAGTGGACCATAGGAGACAGTAGTGGACTAAAGTGGACCATCGAGGACAGTGGTGGACTGTGGACTAAAGTGGACCAAAGGGTGTATGTGTGTGTGTGTGTGTGTGTGTGCACGCGCATGCTTGTGTACTGTTTGTGTCGACCCACCTTGTTCAGACATTTCTCAGATGTTTCCTTTCAGGCTACGAAGAAACAGTTTGTTCCTTTATGTTGCTACAAAAAAGATGTTGGTCAGATGTGAGTGCAGTTTTGATGTGACGTCAACAGGAATCATCATGTGACTGTAAACTGGCCAATCAGCACATGTTTTAAGGATGTGCCCACAAGTGACGAATGTGACACCAGTTCATTTTGTATTTCTTCTCAGTATGAGAAGCTGAAGACAGGTGGGAAGAACCCAAGAAGCCTTTTCAGGAAAATGTGTCATGAGCAGGAGGAATGGACTGAACTGCCTCTGACCCTTCCTCTGATATCATGAACTGACATAAACGTTACAATCCTGAGCAGACCGCAGACACACACGAGTGTTCTCCAGCTGCATAGAACAGAAAAGATCCAAAACGAGACAGAACAAAAGTGTCAGATCCACATTGGTAGTCAGATTTGTATTATAGCACTGTTTGTTTTATCCTAGTTCTTCTATCTTCAACATGTCACTTTCGTATTTATTAGTTTATTTGTTCAAAATAGATTTTACTTTTTAAATTTGTCTTTAGCAACCTATAGTGTTTCCTCAGTTCCCACTGGGCTGCTCGCAGACAGATTAGATTTTGAGTACGTGGTGTCCAAGGATGAGTGACACCCACCAAATATGGCTGAGTATTTCATGGTTTGTTTGAGTGTTCCTGTGTCTTAGCAACTTTTACATCATTTAAATGTATGTGTAATGCTATAGAAATAAAGGGTTGATTGAGGATGTCAACAGCCAACAACAATTAATGTCATGCAATTCATTTTAGCAGCTGCAACATCATGGACATGAGAGAGAGAGGTCCCATGCTGTCCCTAACAGCCCAGAGCTGTGCAAAAACATAATTTTCTCACCTGCAGGTTCTTTTTCTCAAGACGCTGAAAGTCTTTGACGCCCCCCAGTGGCAGCAACATTGTTTGCAACATGATGATAAGAAGAAGATTTTGAATTGATTTTTTTTTTATTACGTTCATAATTTCTTTTCACAATTACAGAATTCTACCTGGCAAACAAACATGGGCATGATGTGTTGATTTGAATATTAATAACTGTAAGGTCACTTTGGTAAAATTTCCCTGAAAATATAGTTTAATGTTTAAAATAAATATTCAGAAAAAAATACCCTTTAACCCTTTGAAATAGACATATTAATAAAAATATAAAAACACATCAGGTACATTTTTGTCAGTTTTATGCTCTGAAATGATTAAATACCACACACTGATTAGCTTGCAGATTTTTTGTAAAATTTTAAAATGATCAACATGTAATCCTGCTGAGGCATGGTTTTGTTACTATTCTCTGCAGACTTTCTATTGCAATGAGATGTGTCAGTCTTATTCTTTACTTTATACAGTTGCCTGCTGAAATAAAAAGGCACGTGCAGAGGAGGAATTCCAGCAATCCTGATAACCTTAAGGTCACATGGTTTGCCAATTACTGTGGTGAATATATCATTTTTTTAAAAGACATTCCTACTGGACACTAGACAGAATGCAGCAAGGTCCAAGAGGATCAGCCCACTTCTTCCATGGTTAAGCTGTTGACTGATGAAGGGACAGTCAGCCTGTGGTCATTCAGATGAGAGGATGTTGGTGGGGTGGAAGTTTCATTCAGTCGACTTCTGACCTCAGGATCCTTTGTCCTTAGCTGCACACCTGGAGGACAGATAGGGGAAGGGGTGTAAGAGGTTAGATGGAACCCAGCTCATGTCATTTTGTTGTGGTTCCAGGTTAAACCAGGGATCTGGGTCAGTTTTCATAAAGGTGCTTCACAGTTCAGAAGGATATGTCACCATGGTAATTGATGCTATACACCTGAACCTGATAGGAGAGCAAAACATGGAACGTTTCCTGATGTCACCTAACTTGGATCATCAACCAGGTATACAGATCATTTCCCATGCTGCTTGGGGTGCATTCAGGTGGCGTGTTGGCTTTAGAAGCTGTGGAAGAGGAATGTCCTTTCATCTCCACCCGCACATATGTGACATAACATTCATGTGTGGAGCAGCAGGACTCAGGATGACATTCACAGCAAGAACCTCCACCTAAGACGACAGGATCGTGAGAAATTAAACTAATTATCACCACGCATCTGCTATGTGCCCATGAGCAAAAACCCTAAACAGCTTGGTGTTTGTGACACACTTCAGGAACAGGATTTGGTTGAAAGCTATGATGTCACATACCCTGCAGGTATGTCCAGGTATATCAAATATGACCAACATCACAATTACCAGCAGTCACAATCATTGAAATAAGGAGTCAGTTGACCAAAAAAAATTGTAAGTTTTTACTTACTATCCAGCAAATCCAAGATAATTGTGTATATACTATAAATCTTTTAAATATTCAATCCTGATTTTTGTCCTCACACTGACAAATACAAATATACTAATTGCCAGTTGAGGTAACTTAAAAACTGCAGCACATGGACAATGAATCCTTCATAGAACAGTTACTAAATTGCAAATTAAGACAAATTCCAGTTTTGATTTCATGTGTTGTTTATATAAACTCTTTCTGTACAAACTCAGAGGCATTGGTACAAGTCAGTGCAAACTAACATGTCCACATTTCACCGAACACAAACATCCACACAGAAAGAGGAACGTCATGAGTCCTGATGAGTTTTACTGTTGAAGATAACTGACCAGCGAGTGGCGCTGCAGAAAGCGTTGTCACTTTCTCATGAGCTTTTACAAAGACAAAAAATGAAACGTTTCATTTTAATCAAACATGACCAAACGTTGAGCTGTAGAAGCCCAATGCCGAGTCACAAATCACTGCTCTCATAACTGATGTGAGTAAAAAAAAAAAATAATTCTTCTGTTAAGATTATTCATAATAATTTAAGTTTCACAGTACATTTTGTCTAGTAAAAAACCTTTAATTTTTTTTACTAGCGCAAAAGCTTTTTTCCGTCCATTTGTGTAAAAATAACCTGAACGAAGGGATTATCACCTGACAATCTCATCGTCTACTCTAATCGGCCCCCAAATGAAGCTGCTGAGATTCCTCTTCCTACTCACCACCACCAAATTTAAGACCCGGCCCACACTGAACAAACCCACTTCCTTTCAAAAATCCACATCCCATCTTTGATTGAAACAATAAAAAAAAATTAACTTAGGGTTTTGGGAGAGAAATGTTTTGTCTCCACATCGATCCTGAGGTCAGTTCACTACAGGAGGTCAGAGAACACTAAGTGCCATCTTCGCTATAAATGCAGATATATTTTGAAATATTATGAAACAAAATGTGTTATTCCAATCAAATTCTGTGAAGATGTTGTGTTTACAGCTTTGGACTCAATGTTCCATCTTTTAGTCATACAGGTCCATGTTGATGTCCTGCACAACTGTCAACCTCCACCAGCTCCTCCTGAAGACCCCAGGACGTGATCATACAGTGATTTATCCGCTACACCACGGAACACAACACCGCTTCAATCGCAGCGTGTGGGAGACATTGTGATGGAAATGTCGAGGCTTAACAGCCATGCTAGGAAGGTCAACATCTGGTTCACACCTGCCAAAGTCCTCAGACATCAGAGGAACCACTCCTGTAGCGAGAATGATGTGATTTGACTTCGTGCAGTCATATGAAGACAAATACATGACAGCTTCTCCTCCCAAAGTCCAAATGCAATTTAACCACTACTGACTGTATATAAAACCAGGATGCAGGCACCATTTCCTCCCAGAAATATTCTGGATATATGATATGGGTGGTGAGCTAAAATGTTAACATTACATCACTCAAGTTTTGTATGTACTGATGTCTGTATATCTGGAAAGATACACGCCACTTTCACGATGGTGACTTCACACAGAGCAACTGTCCATATGATGTCATTTCCAGTTTTTACAGCATCAAATAAGTCAGAGGACAATGGGCAAATGTCAGTGAGATAACATTATCTGATGTGTACTGCTAACAGAGAGCCAGGGCTAATAACCTACACTGAAATCAGACACTAATGGCGGTCCAGATCTATTGGCAGCACTCACAGCATCCATCTTTATATACAGTCAGTGGTAAACAACATACAGTCCACTGACAAGCAGCTTCTCTGATCACCCCATCACCGGTCAAGAACTGACAAACACTCAGGACGACAGCAGCAGGACGCATTTGGTGCCAAGGATTCATTGATAAGTGCTCTAATCATCTAATAATCAAAGGTCCTCTCACGTCTCCTGTCTGTCGCATTCTCTTGTTTGCAGCACTGTGACGTGACAGGAGGCGTTTGAGGAAGTGCGACCTCCTGCTAAAAATACACTGTTAATGCTGCACTGCTCACGGTCCAGCATAAACATTTCCCCACCACCATTTCACCCGTAACGGTTCTCTGCTAACATTACAATGTTCACGGTACACCAGCAACGTTATACCATCTGACTCATATGGCTTCTGTATAGATGAGAAGGCACCAATCACGACAGCCAGTATGCAGACTCTTTCATCAACAATGCTCGCCGATCAAACCTGCAACATGCCAACAGGAAACACAGGTGAGTAGTGCAGCTTCCCTCCTCTTTTAAAGGCTATTCAAGCACTGATGACCAGCTCGACACCCGTCACATGGAGATGGGCTCAGTCCACAGCGTCTTAAACTGAGAGAGAGCTGGATTACGATATAACTTAACTGCTGGTTAGTTATTGACAGGTTACTTTTATCAACCCAACAGCATGGAGTGATGTCACCACATCAGGTGAAAGTCTTTTGTTGTGTTTCTACTCCATTTGGTGAAGGAATAGAAGTGCTGGGGGACAACGTTCGTAACCCAATAATGAGATCAGTTGTACCTGCAGGATGTGTGACATTGAGACATTTGCGTCCATCAACAAAGTTAAATTCTGGTGGAAGTGCAACCCATCAATTAAACTTATATTTGAATATACCATGATGATAAAACGCTGGTGCGACAAGCAACATCCGAAGGCGTCACAATGGACAGGAGAAGTATAACAGACTGCTGCTCTGCAACTTTAAATTGTGTCGAGGCTGCACAGTGAAAACATTCGGCACTCCTCTGGCAGGAAACAATAATCAGTACATGACCAATAATTAGAATAAGGCTTCTCTCGTGTCATTCAGTTAGTAAAGAGCTTTAAGGCAGAAGGGGCGACATGACAGACTGACAGCCGGTAGTCAGGAGCTCCTTCCCTCTCCTCCTCACGTTGTGCTTTGACAAATTAGTCTGTTACATGGACGGCTGAGCGAGGCGATGCTGGGAACGCACTGCGTCCCTGAGCTCTGAGACAGAGGAGGACAGACGTGAGGTTAGTGTTTGAGAAGAGGGCGGGGAACCCACACCCGTTGTTCAAACTCCAAGTCAGTCGCAGCAACTGGAAGGAGAAAAGAACCCCCTCCTCCTCTTCTCCTCTGTCAGCATCAGGTGTCAGGCTTACAGGAGGTGGAGTACGCAGCCACCAGGAGGTTGAAGAAGAGGTGGGAGAGGAAGAGGAAGTGAGTGGGGTGAGGTGGAGGTTAGCAGGAAGAAGAAGAGGTAAGTGTGTATCACTTCACCAGAACTGACTTTGGCAGAAATGCCTCCATCTCAGCGCCACCGTCTATTCTCGTCGAGGTCGATGAAGACAAGGAGGATGGGGATGAGGATTCACCAGTCGATTTCGGCAGGCTGTACATATAGACTGCACTGATGACAAGTCCCGCCCCCATTGTGAACAACAGGTCCACATGGAAGCCAAACAGATAGATGGACATAACCGTGGAGACGATAATGGAGAAGGAGGTGGCGAAGCCCTTCAGGATGTTGTCGGCATACTTCACCACCACGGCTACCAGCAGTCCGCCAAACGCTTGGTTCAAGATGACGCACCACACCATGCCGCTGTAGCCAAACAGGAAGCCGTGTTCGGCGACAGCAGCACCATCGTTCCACCACAGTCCAAGCATGCCAAGCGCCATGCCAAAGATCCCCAACTGCACGTTGCGAACCCAGACGGAGGCGGAGCTTCCCTTGAGGATCTTCTCAAAGTAAACGCCAGCAAATCCTGATGACAGGCAGCTGATTACCACGGCAACCAGACCCACCATGTAGTTCTGATTGGAGCCGTTTGACACTGATGCTTCTTTGTTACCCTCCTGCTGCACCTGTAAGGGACCAGATCGATCAATCACTCAGTTAACCGCTGGTAACACCAGCAATAATATTCAGAGCAGCAGTTGACATCTTATATCGAACACTAAAGCTGAAGTGAGTCAGGATTTAACTTATCACAAGTTTTACACGTGACTTAAAATGTCAGAAGGTGTCAGGACGTACCTGCACAATGGCGACACCGGCGAAAAGCAGCAGCAGAGAAACCCACTGAACCCTGGACAGAGACTTTCTGAGCATTATAACGCTGAACAAAGCTGTGGTAAGAATCTTCAGCTGGTAGGTCACCTGACAGACAGGAAGGACCCTCATTAACACAGAGTGGTGTGTGTCATTGCTACTGGTAGCAGCTGGCACCAAAAGCTAGTGCTGGCTATGGTGTAACAAATACAAGTTAAGCACTTCACAACTCTATCCAAGGAATTGTGCACAAAATGTGGCCATCAGGATGAGGTCTGCACGGGGAACATTTACAACTTCAACACTTTTTAAACCTTTCAGGGATTCAGAAACTGAAAATAACAGATTCACTGTCACATTCTAAACCTATCTGACCTGGAAGGTTGCAGCTGGCAGGTTGGAGATGGCGATGTACTGAAGGTTGTTTTGCAGAGTGTAGATAAGGGAAGGAACTGCCAGTTTCAATGTGTCCTTGTACTGAAACACGATGGAGTCAAGCAGGAAGAACACCATCTCCTTTACATTTACTGATGGAACATACAAAAAGAATGTTTTTAAATTAGTTGCCCAAAGTTCATACAATTGAGTTCATTGAAGAACACAAGATGTTGGTTCTACCCAACTCTGCTAACCTTTTAAGAAGCACCACAGTCCAATATACAAGTGTATGGCCAAAATGTCCATGGAAATACACTACTCAAAAAAGTTTAGGGATATGGCTTTCGGGTGAAATTTCAGGATAAACCTAAAATGCTGAGGCATTGGCATGTTTTGCTGTGGTAAACCCCCCAGTGCTTGCTTCTACTTTTTTGTGAGGAGTGTACATTTTGTATAGTTTTATTTTAACTTCACTAAACATCATTAAACAATTTGCAATGCATGTTTTGTATTGATTGTTAAAGATTTCAAGCTAATAAAAAGAACTTGCAGCCACAGGTCTACGTTCTTATCCTGGCATTAGAACAAAGAGCTGGTATCTAAAACGTTAATGCTCCAAGACATGTTTTATATCTACGCAGTAGTCTGTAACAAACTCCCACAAGTTGCCATTTTGTCTCTAATCTGGTATAAACAGGGTTACACAGTGAGGAGCACTTACATTTCTTCTGCAGTATGATGATGAGCAGGCACGTTAGTACCTTCAGCACCTCTGCCATGACGACCGCTGATGTTGCAAAGAAGTGGTCACCTGGTAATGTGCGAACATATCTAATGCTGAGGATGAGAGAGGCATTCTGGACCACCAGCACAGCAAGACTGATGTACTTTAACCTCCTGTTGACTGCAAGGAGACACAAAAGACACAAAAATCTTCCTGTTGACTGCAGGGAGACACAAGTACATGAAATGTTGGAGATTTAACAATTGCAATTTGGGTCAGGAGTCATAAAGGGCAGATGTCATTTTCAATGGATGTCCTCAGTAAGATAGTTATATGAAGCAGTGTGTGTGTGTGTGTGTGTGTGTGTGTGTGTTTGTGTTCTAACCAAACACCTCACCTGAGACGGAGGTCCACGTCACCCATATTCCACCATCTTTACTCTTATTGATTCCAACAATAAACCGTCTGTTAAGCACCGTGAGTCAACTTTAGCCTCCAGTTGTTTTGCTGCAAAATTAGCTTGGTATGCTATGGTATTTTGGCCAAAAAACAAAGAGACAAATTAACACCAGGCGTACTGTCAGTGTGTCTAACCGTGTCGCTATTAGTCGTTTGGCCTATTGACTAACTTTTCTTAAACTTCTACGAGTACGCTAGCTAATAACGGACCGTACATTTTGTTACTTTATACTGTCAGCTAACATGCACACACTGACTGACAGTTCTGACCTACAGGAATTCTATTAAAATAACATTGACAGTTTTCCACGGCAGTTCTCTGATGAGTGTTCCCTAAATCAATCTTCAATGAAAGAACGCAGCGTGGCTCCTCTTACCCTCACTCTGACCCCGACCCGTCCTCTCCTCCGCTGCCTGGCTGTGGTTTCCTCCGGCCATGCTGAGCCTCCACCGGCTGCCGTCCGAACCGAGCTTTGAGCCGCTGTCTGCTCGGCTAACGCCCGCTAGCCTCCCTGCTAGCCGTGGCTGAGACAGGATGTTCCAAGCGGTGCACCGACCTCCACGTCGTTTTTCGGGCACAGGTGGACATCTGCGGTCGGGCAAAGCGTTTAAACCGCAACCCCCGGGCGAACCATCTAGACCATCGGGATGAAACCGTCCGGATCGGATCTGAAGGCGCTTCCGCCTGCCGCGGTAGAGATATGAGATACCATATTTGACAGGATGTCTCACTCTGTGTAAATAACCAGTCATCAGTAGCGCTGTTGTACCGTACATGCGTTTGTTAAATCAAACAGATTGGAGAAGACGTTAATCAGTCAGCCCATTTGAGTCAAATGAAAATTTCATTTCATGTTTTACAAGTTTAATATTCTGTTAAGGCGTGACTTAATTGTTTCAAGTTACGTTCGGCATATGTCGTTGCCTGTTGTAAATGTGCCCTTCTATATTTTATGGAAGTTTACTTTTACAGCGTCGGTTGGTCTCAATGAAATCTATTTGCAAATCAAACAGTTTTGCAAAATACCAAACTCAAACATTAAGAACACAAATGGTTGCGTTTGTTAATAAAAAGTTCAAACGGGTATTATTTCCGCTCCTGTAACTTCCCAAGGCCTGTTTGAACAGTCAGCTCTCAGAACGGCAGCTAACATTTTAGTGGACACATCTCACGTACTGCACTCAGACTATGTTGTACTCAATTCCCGGAGAAGGTAGTTTTCCTCTTTGTACACACAATGGATACACGCACTCATTCATACCATTGTCAGTGAAGCTCATGAATGAGCAAATTGGTCAGGATGGATGTCAGAGACATAAGTCACGAAATGCACTTTATTTTCACTCATTCTTATTTCTTTTTATGTAATTGATCGTTGTCTTTGATTGTGTGTGAAGGTATGCGATGATGGGAGAATGTGTTATCTGCGCAGCACACCCAGACCCCTCTGGCCGAAACAAATTTCGAGAGAACCAACTGCAGACAAGATGGCCGACTCGGGCGCCGCCGCCGCCATAGATCCAATCCGTACCGGAAGTTTCTTCTTCGTGTAATCTATTTCATATTCGGCTGCGTCCACACCCCTTAGCGGATGGAGTTTCAATAGTGAGAGAACGGTAAGATAAAAATGAAACCCCTTGGTTTGGCTTTCTCACACTCTTGTGTATATAAATGTTGTGACTCTACCTGGGATACCTGTCACATTTCCCCAGTGTTAATCCTCAACACCTAATGAGACACCCCCCACCACCACCCATCTTCATGTTTTTTTTAACTTGTTCATAAAGAAATGTTTTGTTTCGTTAAAAAAAAAAAACCTACATAAACCTCCCTTCATCCCCCTGTCGAAATAGCTGCCACACACACACACACAATTTGGAAGTTGGTTTTATGACTTGCAATGACCTTTTCCATTGAGATAAACAACATGTACATTTTTTTCCCAGAAACATTTCCTCTTTTTATTCCAAGAAAAAAGGTTTTCATCCCAAACGATAAAACAAACTTATATTATCAATAACAACAATAATCAATCATTGAGAGGATAAGTCTGATCCTCTAGTTTTCCTCTCTTTTTATTCGTCACTTCTCTATGATATCGGTCATGGTCAATTAAACATGCAGCTAAATAAGTCCAATGATGATAGTGATGGGGGGAGAAAAGATGGATGCAATATTACGAATACAAATTTCTGAAGTGGGAAAACGGAATAGGTAGCTTGAAAAAAAATGGTAAGACATCAGGTGATGCTTGCTAGCATGTTAATCTCTCCAAAACACCACAGGTCATCATAAGCATTGGCAAACAGGTCATCAGCATGAACATAACATGACATGACTCTGGCAGCAAAGGTTGATAGCGGGTGCTAACTTAAAATTTAAACCTTCATTTAGAGACTCAGTTGTAATTCTCTTTGCATACACAAAATCGCTGCCAGAAGGGTTGTCATTTTCATGTGATCTTGTTAGCAGGAACTAATTTAACAAACATACAACATCAGTTAAGGGCAAACTCGCTGAACTGGATGTTAACTTGGCCGAGTAAACGCTAGCACAGACTCAACTGTCTTTCAGTGCTAATTAGAATGTTTTTCTTAAAAGCACAATCCTACTTGCTTCCCAAAAAGTTAAAAGTAAGATTTATAGTGATGGCAGAAACGGCTAGGATGAAAACACGAGCGCATCGTCTGGTTGTGGACAGATTGAAACTTTTTTTTTTTTTAACACATTTAAATTCCCTCATGAAATGTAGGTGAATATCATTCAAAGGAATTCAATGTTTTGCTTTCTTGGCTGGCAAAACAAACTTATTCAATCTTTACCATGGATTACTATTGAAAATGTTTCAAACACCCTGGGTTGTGACAATCGGAAGGAAATTACTTTGTCCCTGATGCTAAGACTGTTTGCTAGCTCGTGGAAGTCTTATCATAGCACACTTCATGAAAATATTAGCAGGTAGTGAGCAAATGTTATGACTTCATATAATTTAGTTATGAACCTTGTGCGTCAACCACAGCAGTTTAAAAGTTTGGCTTACTGTGACCTTCAACTGCATTTATTAGTGTTTGCATTAGTGATCCAAGAAGCATTTCAGAACTGAATGAATTTCTAGCGAGCTAACTGAAGGGTACTTGTTTCCATTTTTTATTTCCTTCTGACCTTCAGTCTGCATCTAATGTTTAATAATTTGTACGGCACATGTGGAACCCAAATTATATAGAGAATAATATAAAAATAAATAACAAAGTCAATCAACTGATGAGTAAAAACATGTTGCATTTTTGACAACCACCTCCTGGCTGTTAGCAAAGAGGTCACTAGCATTAGCTTGCTAACACCCCCGCTAACTACTGATTCAGAGCTGCCAGATGTTGTTTAATGACACTGTTCTGGAAAGAAATGATGAAATATCAAACTCATCTCTCACTTTGCAAACATTATCCAACTTTAGGATAGAACAAACAAAACAAAGAGTTTGAGTCACCACAGACTTTCTACAATCTAACATGGAGCTAGAATGGATGGATGCCTCATCATTTTCGCCACAATTTATTCACCGTCTGAACAAGGAACTGGTCAGTATTCGATAGTACTGACTGGAGCCTTTACGTTTGTCGGCATGCACACAATAAAGGATCGGCTTGCTCTAAACTGCCACTGACTTTTTAAGTATTCTATCGTGTCGTCGCATGAAGGTCTCCTGTTTCACTGCACATATGCAGTAGTTTTTCATGGGGACTGAAGGTCGTCTGGTTGTTCATATGTTTGGAAACTCCCAGAACAGGATGATTCTGGATCATTGACAGCTGCAGGAGGAAGTAAGACAACAATCAAGGAAGGCAGGAAGAAAGTAGGGCAAGAATGAAGGAAAGAGATGAAGGAATGGATGAATGCGATGATAAATTCTGGAAAAAAATGGAAAATGTGTGTTCTCTGTTATGTGTATTTCTTCCCTGGTTGATCTGCTGCCAGTCAGAGGATGTGGGGCTGAACAGGGCTTGTTGGGACAGGGTTATTGTGTGTGTGTGTGTTTGTTTGTTTATGTGTGTGTGTGTGTGTGCACGCGTTAGGTGGCTATCAGCTGCTGTCAGGTGATGGCTCTCGCTCTCGATGCATGGCGGCTGTCTGGTGTTTGATGCTGTCCAGGTACTCCTGTTGAGAGACGGCCAGCACAGATGCAAGGATTTCATCATCCTCCCAGTCTGTAAGACCTGATGCATGCACACATGTGAAAGAGAGACGGGGGGGAGGTGTGAGACAATCATGTGAAAAAAGGAAAGAGTAAAAATGTAAAAAAAAATACTCTTTTACTGATGACGCTGTACTTCGCATCACTCAGTGCAATTTATGTTCTTACCAAAAGCTGTTGGTGACATCTCCTGCATGATGGCTCTGTACTCCAGGTGATGACGATTGGGATTACTGGGACCTGCATACATACACAGTACATAGTACACACAGTCGTTTCACTGGGTTTCATTCATGTGCACTGACTCCTGTGACGTGACATAACTCCGTGCACCTTGGTGTCACCAGGTGTGACTTGGCTCATCATCTCTGCGGGAACAGAGCGTTTCCAAGACAAAAGTCGTTAATTGACTTCAGTCGTTGTCAGTCATCACACTTGTATTTCCTCTAGATTGTAAAATTCCCCACTGGTTTGTCATTTGAAAGATGTTATTCTGAAGCAGCCTCAGGAACTTGGGCACACAAAAAATGTGTGTGTGTGTGTGTTTGTTTGTGCGTTGACGTTCAGGGATCAGTTTGTTAATTTGAGATGTCTGAGATGTCATACATGGTGTGATGTCATTGTTGAGTTACCTGGCGCACAGGGAGAAGGGGGTTTACTCAGGATGAGGGCAGCCCCTGCAGGAGAGGGGGGCTTGATGTTTGTAGATGGTGCACTTGTGAGGTCCGAGTGGGAGGAGTCTGAGTCACGTTGTCGTGGCGACCGAGCACTCCAGTCATCTAGTCCACTGGAGGCCGCTGCTGTCGCTGAGCTGCAGGTGGCGCTTGCCTTACGAGGCTGAGGAACAAGACACAGTGATGATCTTTGATCTTTCTGAAGAAGTGAGGGTCGAACAAATACAAAGAACTACTTTGTCAGTTTCCTTTTAAATTTACAATGCAAACACCATGGAATTTCCCTTCTGCATTTAACTCATCTTAGCTTCACACACACACACACACACACACACACACACACACACACACACACACACACACACACACACACACACACACACACACACACACACACACACAATGACTCTCAGTTTTATTTAAATTTATTTCTCTCTTCTATCTTGGGTAACAACAACTCCCACCGAACGTTTGAATCATTAAACTCCTGCGACTGAATGTGAGACAAGCAAACAACCTGCAAAATTACTGGTTTACGCCACTGAAACACAGAAGAGACAGTTTGCCATAGCACCAACTGTCTACTACCTATGGAAACCAAGATTCAGGAGACTATGTCTTGTCAACTACATGGTGAATTATTGTTGATTGACACATTGAAACATTTTTGAAGATGCCTGACTGAAACACATTTTTTCCCCTGTAATTAATTTGCATAAAAGAGGCATTTGCACTGTCCCTAGAGCCTACATTTTCCCTGGATGCATCTGTGCCAGCCTTATATTAAACTAGAAATGACAAAGAGGACACTAAGACATATACAGACATATTGATCAAAATAGGGCAGATTTAAATAACATGTTACTGACTGAAAGTCTGCATGAAGGCAAGTCATTGGTGAAGCATTAGAACCAGAGCAGTCAGAACCCGCTCTGGTCCCAATCAGGGCACACAGTTATCCACTTTATTTTCCAAAGAACTAATGTTTTTGGCAACCACTAACAGCTGACATACTGTATATGTAAATACCATGCCACTCTGCACCCTCTCCACCACACAATTATGGAAAAAAAAAGGACTGTGAAAACCGGGGAAAAATTCTGCTTGAACTGAACAGTGAGCAGCAGGACAGATGGCCAGCTGACCATATGGTAGTAATGCAACATCATCAATCAGGTGAAAAAAGGCCCTTACCCCTACCTGTCTGGCTTGCTTCTCTTGGTCCTGAAGCCACTGCAAATACGACTCACGAGCCACCTGCTCTTCGATGGCCTCGTTCGTCGCTTCCCAGTCCGTCGCTCGCTTCTTGTCCTCCAACATCTGCTGCTCGATCCACGACTCCTCCGACGTCTTGATGGCCGACTTCATCAGAGACTGTTCTGCATACTGGGGAGATGCCAGACTTGTTCATGTAAGTTTGTGCAATTGTGTATACACTGTATGTGTATTTGTGAGAATTAGTGTGTGTGAGACAGAGTCGTACCCCCGGTTTGAAGGCAGGCAGACCCAGTCCGACCCCAATCGTGGCCTTGTTTGGGTTCACAACAGAGTTGTAGTGGATGTTGCGATGGTAGCTCACTCTGATTGGCTCGTCGTTGTTCTGATGGATGCCGTGGAACGTGTTGATTGGCTCTGTTGCAGGAGGAGGAAGATGGTTAGCATGGAGTGATGTGATTGGTCAATTATAAACCTCGAGGTCATCATAGACTCACCTGTGCCGTACTGGTACACCTCTACCGGTCTGTTGTACATCTCAGCCATTGCCTGCATTTCAATGTGGTTACCGTGGCAATTGTTTTTCCTTTTCCTGTTGATGTATGTGGTGAAGTCCTCTGTCACGTAGTTGGAGAAATAGTCTGCGTTCTTCATCTGGAAGCAAAAAACAAGCTGTTGAGCACTGAGGGAGATGACAGACAGGAGGACAATAGAGCGTGGCTCACCAGGTAGTCCATACAGTGTTTCCTGACCACTTCGTGCATGTCCTGGTCACCATACACCTGATCAGCTGAGACAGATACACACACACAAGTCATGTATTACATGTTTTGTGAATTATTGACAATCTTTAATAATAGGTAGTAATAACTGGCTTCTTCTGTTGCCGGGGATGGTACAATAATCATCTCTTCTCTCTCTTCTCTCTCACACACACACACACACACACACACACACACACCACACACACACACACACACACACACACACACACACACACACACACACACACACACACACACACACACACACACACACACACACACACACACACACACACACACACGTCCAGTCTATAACAGGCAGCCGAATGCAAATCAGCAACACTCTGATCTATCATTTCCAACAAGTCACATTATAGAGTGCAACACATTTCGGAAAACACTTGCAGCTTCCTCTTCCGCCTCACAGGTGTGTTTCCATCTTGATGAGGATGAGGACCGTATAAAAATAATTCAAAGATTGGGAGGACTCAAGGACCAGAACACAGCTTAGGACTGTCCCTTAAATAATAATCAACATATTGTCATATGATGTCATGAAGTGTTTACGGTTCAACTCTCATCAGCAAGTTGAGCACTCCCCAGGTTAGGATGTCCTTCACGCATCTTTATGATCCTCTGAATGTTCTGACATCTCAGCTGCTTTCAACTACATCAGGTGTGTGACCTTGTACGTATAAGAATGTAATCGTCAATGCCACAAGTCGCAGTGTTTTGGCAAGGTCAACAGTCTGTGTTGTAAGACACACAAACAAACCGACAAACCTGGAAGTTGGTAGTTAGCACCAGATGGGCTCTACTTGAGTGACCGTCTTCAGGTAAACTAGGAATCTTACAGGATGAAATCTGCTTACCTTGTCATATTTCTCAGCATGCACTGGAAATTGAGGTGTCAGGATTAACTGACTTAACTATCAACTGCAATTATTATTTGCTAATTGCAAATTGCATTAGATGAGAAAATTTCAGATAAAAAAAGATAAAAGATGACGTGGGTGTTGTGATCACTGTCTGCAAACCCTGTTACTGGAAAGTAGCTACTAAAGGTTCCAACACTACAGCTTCTATGTACCATCATGTTCGTTATAACCATCTACTCCTGTAAGGCCCATGCCAAGATAAAAACTACATTAACCCGAAATGCTTTAACTCCTGTTGAGAAATTCAAGTTCACGGGTCGCTAACAGACACATTAACACTTTTCCATAGCAGAAGGCGGACTCTCTTTTTAATTGTTCAATTCAAATTGAATTTCCGCTTATTGCTTTATTTGTCTGCGGAAAATACTGATCACACTCTTTCACATTTCTTCTCTCGTTTCATATACTCTCTTTCTCTCTAGCAAACACAAACACACACACACACACACACACAGTTACAGTCACGATGTCAGCAGTGCCACACAACCCTTTCCAGGCCAGAGGAGAGGATGTACAGCTTCAAGGTTTGCCCAATGAGCTATGGTTGGATGGACAGATGGTACCGGAATAGTTTTAAAGGTGTTTTCCATACATATTGAATTGTCCTCAGAAATTTGTGCGTCCACACAAATCCAGTGAATATGCTGTAGTGCATATTAACAGGCCTGTACGTGACAATGTAACACTGTCACAGAAACACCATCGCAGAGAAGAAGACACAGAGAAAGAGCACAAAACTTGTGTGTTGTAAACAAACACACTAAGAAGACTAAGAAGAAGATTACAGAGAATATGAATTGAACAAAAAATGGAGAGATTTGTGTGGGCGGATGAAAAGACCCATCATACTCAGCAGATTCTGCTACACCAAAGCAATTAGTAAGACGACATTGTTGTTGTGGTTCTTGCTGTGAGTGGTGTTGGTGCATGCAGGCTAAGGCAAAGTTGGGGCTCTGGTGTCATCGGAGCAGGAAAGGTGTGCACACACAGGTGAAATGGCGTCCTGTTGGGACCCAATTTCAAAACGAATGATACTCAGGCTCCAAAACGCCAGTTCCATGTGGATGAACTGTCCACACGATAAATATTGTTTTTTTGCAGATTCACGGGGAACTTGTCTCCATGTGGACATGGCCTATGTGTGTGTGTGTGTGTGAATGATTGAGAGAGAGAGACTCACCAACAGCTCTGAACAAACATGCTCCATCCTCCTTCATCTTCTTGATGACAAAACCCTTTTTCTCCCTCAAAGCTTTTTCAAACCAGTGCTCCTGCTGAAACACACATGTACACACACACACACACACACACACACACACACACACACACACACACACACACACACACACACGTTAACATGTTATAATATTCACAAATAATACCATATCAGAATCACATCACAATATAAACAAATACTATACATACAAAATGTATATACATATTGCAATAATATAAATACATATCATACTAATACTGCATTAATATTAATAATGTAGAAGAAACAGTGCAAATACAACAAACATGCTAGTGTTGCAAACTTATTTTCTGTTAGGAGATTTAGCCGAAAGGAGCTCTATTGTTAGTATGATGTTATCTATTAAGTATGAGCCTTGAGCTAATCAACATTCAGAATGTGCCCTCATTAAAGCTACACATTTAAGAAGCCATCATGCTGGGTGTCATTAGTGAACAGCTATTACATCACTTAATGATGAGACTTTAATGACGTGTTAGGAAGTTGACATTACCTACCAGACTATTGACTTCTATCTTCCTACTTCCTAAATTATTTTACACTAGAGTAATTTGTTTATTTGGCACTACAGGACATTTCAATCATTTCTGGTATCCGGACAAAGTCTGCTTTCAAATTAATATTATTATGTGTATAGTGTATATAGTGTTATTATGTGGCCATGGTACATGTGAAAACCTAGCAGGTAAGAGCTTGAAATAACAAACAGAGTCAGACTTTATAAATCCTCTACATATATTAAAAGTCACCCCAGTGACTGGTGTCCAGTTTGATGATGATTCCACCCACTGACTTACAGGCTACTACAAAAGTCAACAAACAAGAATGAAATGCGAGCTGTCTCATCCATAGGTGATGCTGCAGTGACTGTGAGTGGGGATGAATTCCTAGTCGCCCCAGTGTTGATTAGTGCAATATTTCATGCTCTGTTCCTATTGGCTGGTTAACAGAGGAAGGTCGTAGCAACATCCGTCTCATTATGAGATGCTGTCCAGAGTGTGTGCTTGTGATTCAAGTTCATCAGCTAGCATCAGTACTGTTGTCATGCTTTCATACAGTCAGTGAAATATGTCACATCTGTCACATTTCCTTTGCAGACTACGGTTCACATACTGAGTAAACATTCGAATAAAACACACGGCGGTGACGTTAAACACAACCTAACAACAGCAATGAAAATATATTTCAACTGGAGAAGCACTGGTTCCGTTAGCATTAGCTGTAAATATCGGTTAATGAGCTTTAGCGTTAGCTTAGCTGAGCGTTAGCTTCCTACCTGCTCCACCGTAGCCGGGTCCACCGATTGCAGCCGGGCAGCGTTCTCGTACTCGTCCTCGCTGTTGTTCCCAGCACCTTCCTCTGTGTCCTGACTGGAGCCTACTCCCCCAGGCCCAGTGACCCCAGGCTGGCCTCCACCGGCTAGAGCTGCTACCACTCCACCGGAGCAGGTGCCTGCCTGCCGCCGCCTCTTGCTCAGTCCGGGCCCGGAGCAGCAGCTTCCGATGCCGCCGCCGCAGCCAACAACACCGGCCGACACGACGAGTTCTCCGCGGGACCCGGCTACCATCCCCCCGTTGCTATCTCGGCCGTCGCCGGGTCCTACTGGAGAGACGGAGCCCACTGGTGGCGGAGAGGCCTGCTGCGGCCGGGAACTCGCCTCGATGCTACGCCTGTCGTCCCTTGCGGAGGGAGGAGCAGGCTGATAGGACCACGGTGGAGGGGAAGCCCTCGGTCGGGCTCCAGGCCGCCCTGCGTGTGGATGAGGGTGCTGGTGAGGGTCGGAGCCGCTCCGTCGGTCACTGTCATCGGAGTGATCCGCGACGCCGACCCCGGAGCTGGGCTTCTTTTTCGGCAGGATCGTCATGGTTGTGAGAGAGGGAGGCAGGGAGGGGGGACAGGGTGACGAGACTCCCTTTCTGGATCAAATGATTTACTTTGTTCGTCCTCCGGTCCGCCCGTTCGGCTCTAGTTACCGAGCAAGAGCTCTTACCGCACCGAAACAGACGAATGAACCGCAGTCTGACCTGTTTTCCACGGTTTCTTTTAACAAAAACAAAAAGCGCCTCCGTCTTCCCGTTCTGAAGCCTGACCCGTCCACAAAACATCAACACAGTCTGACGGAGGCCAGTGACGTCACTTCCTGGTAGCAAACATGTTTTTTATTTTATGTTTTTACTACATATTATTATTAATAGCTGTATTTGTACTCACAATACTAGTTGCGGGAGTAGTAGCAGTAGTAGTAGTTGTTGTTAACCGCCACGGTGAGGAATTTTTATAACCTTGTGTGATACTTGTGTTATGGTGACATCTTCTGGTGAAGGGTGTGAATTTCATTTAAAACGCTGCATGTTAGTAATGTAATCATGCACACATAGTGGGGCGGCTGCAGACAAAACAGGAAAGGAAGCGAAGAGGGGCACTGACTATTGAAGTGTCCCTCCGCCACACACTTGGCGGTATGACCAAAAATTTCTATCACAGTATTGTATGAAAAAACAACAACTTGTTATTATTCCAATGAAGTGAAGGAATCGGGATAACAGTTGTGGTCAAAATACATTATTTTTCTCAAATATCCATATGTTCATGATCCAAAGAGGTATTTAAACTTAGTTAAGAATCCGGCAATATTTCTCAAAATCCTGTATTGCCCTGAAGAAGTGTTAGACGGGATGAATTGTAGATAGTTAGTTGTTAACAGTTATATGAAACTTATTTAACAACTGAACTTTATAACTTTTGAGCCACGAAAAACAAATAGTCGGCAGCATCTGGTTTGAGTGATGCCATGTGGCAGGTGACAATGTTCCCACCAGTGCTGACCGCTCTCTCACCCTCTCTAAGACCCTGTCCTAATGCCCACACTTCTACCCTTATGCACTTTAATTGCACACTCTCTTTGAGGCGTGCAAGCCATCCCAGTTCTCCTAGGCTGTTGTCCAGTTGTGCCAACTTGTGCTCTTAAAGCACCCTTCTCTCCAAGCGTGCATCAGACCTCACTTTTCTGCAAACCCAGAATTCCTGCAGTGTTGTGACATTTCAAACCAATAATCAATGAGAAGCAAGCAGGTTTGTTGGATCCTGAAGCAAGAGTGATTGAACCGCCATAAAAACAATAAATATAAAGTGCTCCAAATCTTCTTTTGAACACCTTTGTCTCCTTCAAACTAACGCCGTTAAGTGCACTTTCAACTAGTGCACTTTGGGTAAGACCTAAGGGCAGTATTGGGACTAGGCCTAGCCCTCCTTGCTGCTGCTGTTGAGTATTTCTTTTTCAAGTAGGCAAGAATGTTTCTTTCACATCTTTGGTCATGCAGTTGAGTATGATGCTCTTCTTCCCTCAGCAAGAATGCTTGTGTTGAAGCGATGGATTACTGGCTTGAGATAGGTGATGCTCACATAGTTTTCTCCAGACATGACATCTGTTTAGTCCTGGAGTGGTTTGTTACACCTTGTTCACGGCCTCCAGCACACCCGCTTCCTGCTAGCTGAGCACCATCAGGTTTTAAAACATGACTTATGGTCCTCTCTTGCTTTCTCTTTGTATCATCTTTTTAAGTGACCCCCTACCTAGGCGTTTCAGTCTTGAGGCTGTTTGTCAGACCCAGTTCATCCTTAGTAATAGCCAGGTCCCCTCTTTTCTTCCATGAGCTTGGGGGCAGACCAATTGTGATATTTGTTTGCTTATCCAAATATTGATTACAACAGATTAATTCATGAATAGCTCTAAATACTCTCATTTACATACTCTCTACAAATGATTTCCAAAAACTCACACAATTTGAAAATAAATATATTACTTCATGTAATACATTAATGATAATCACGAAGATAATAATAATAGCAACAACTGAAAATGAAGACACAGCCATGATACATTTATGATTAATATCATTTCTCATTTAATTAATATCAATCATCATTTTGGTCTTCTTACTGGGTTTTATCAGACTTATTCTAGTTAATTTTTTTCCCTATCAAATTGTCTATATTACTATTCAACTATTTTTTCTTAATGTTGAAACTGGACAAGCTAAATATTGTAACTTGTGTAATAAATCTTGGCTGCTGAAGTTTGTCTCATCATTTCTACTACTACTGTATGAATACATTTTCATGGGATATTTACATGTTATGTTATATCATACATCAAATATTTTTACTGAGAATATCATCAAAGCACACATCACTTTAAATAGTCCACATGGTCAAATGTGTGGCACAAATAGTCTTGTGGGCTCAAAATGGAGTGCATGGTAAGGTGCGATGGTTAGAAAAGATGAAGAAAAAGGGCTATGCTCCAATTTTTTCCCCAATCTAGAGCAGATGGACAAATAGACATGATTTTGTTCTCTTTTTTTATAAATACATGATTTTGGCACAACCATTACCAGTGCCAACATTGACGTCATTGCCCTCATCATATCACATTTCACTTATATACCGCCAAATTCGATTGTGATACATTTTGTAAAAAGCACGTTGAAACTGATGGACTGTGTTCTGACAAAACTGACTGTGCATAAATGCACTTGCAGAAACTTTTCTTTTCCAAAATAGAGGTTTTTCTCTCTGATCCCATCCTAAAAAAGCACCAAAGCTGGTTACAAGCTTTAGAAAAGAAGGGAGGGGGCTATTGAGATTGTAAGACAGAAAAAAGTGAGAGAGGATTAAAATATACAGAAGGAGCAACAGATATTCTTGTCTCTGAACCAGTGGCATGGAACAACATAATCCCAGATTTTAATGGGTGTTGTTTTTTTTCCTGAAAAGCTTTTGGATTATGAGTGACTGTTGCATGCACTATAGCGCCTGTATCTCATTGTGCTCAGCAGATTATCAAGAGAACCCTGTGGCCCTGTTGCACAGTTGAGTGGAAATGAGAGGTAAGGCCACAAAACAAGTGCACAAGACAAGGGGAGGATGTGGAGGATGAATGATGTGTGATTCATTCACACATCATTCACACCTCATTGACCGTGGTTGGTTTTCAATTTGAAATATAAAGACACATTGCTTTTATGTGCTCTGTTTTAGGCATGATGCAAATCCAGGCCATCATGTTTACCTTTACCAGAGGTAAACATGATGGGAGGAGAGGGAGAGCTTCCCAGCTGGTGTCTCCTCATGCAGGTTAACTGAGTCCAATCTACATGTGGATCACCTGACAGGATAGGAATGGATCATCACACGTATTTTGTTCCCATGTGTAGACAGCAGGTCCCATTTTTGGTTAAGAAAAACAACCTTTCATTCTTCAGGCATTAGAAATAGGACTGTCCATCACTGCTGAAAGGAAACCATTAGTTAACTAAGTTCAGTAATGTATCTGCAGGTTTGGCACTAAATCTGTGTGCAAGGTCTTTGGGGGAGGACCGTTTGTTCCTGCTGAGTTGTCACAGTTGCACCTGTGTTTCTTTCACTTTCTACACCGATGGCCAAGCTGAAAAGTAGAATGTGGCACTGGAAGGGACATTTTAGGAGCAGAGGAGAAATAATGGTTGTTTGCTGTATTCATTGGTCTATAGGCCACTGTCCTTCAGCGTATGTGTGTGTGATTATGATTAATGAATTTAATCAACACTCAATGTACCAGTGGATCAAACTAGATGGAATATGAGACATATATTTCATAATGAAAATCCTACTCAAAGTTGAGTATTTAAGTGTCTTTCAGTCCATTTTGTTAATAAATGATGTAGTAGGTGTTGTCCTAGGTGCCATTACATTACTGCTTTGGTGTTTTTGTGTGTTACACATTCCATGTTCACTTGGAGGACAATTAAAATATTGCTTTCTTTATTTTCTTTACCTGTAACGTTATTTGTTATTTTGCATATAAACTACTAAATACTGCTGTGTATGCATCTATTTGTGTTAATATAAAAAAATAAAAAGATTGGTTTGCAGATGTCTTCAACAGTTTCTGATGCCTGTACTGGGTTGAGGGTGCAGCAGCAACAGGCAAGCAGAACATGAAAAAAAAGTCTTTTCTGTGGCAATGTCCTCCAGCTTCCCTCAGAGGATCTCCAGGTGCTGCCAGGGAAGCTGGGAAATATTGTCAATCATTCTGCTCTCATGTTGCTCTGGACTCTGAGGTTCAAGTGCCTGCAGTCACAATCTGGCATCTACTGGCTTCCCAAAGGCATGGTGAAGAAGTACTCTTATGGTTGCCTGATGGACACACACACACACACACACACACACACACACACACACACACACACACACACACACACACACACACACACACACCATATCATTAGAAAGACCAGGGGTTACATGGTATATTTAATTCATTTGGAATCAATTCTGTCACACTAAAAGTGTCAACTCACTGTCATCGGTCACCTGCATGCATGTTTGATTGATCTTTTAGTTTTATTGTGTAATACCTTGATGTAATATTCATGCGTTTTACACCTGTTATTCAGCTTTGTGTGAATGAGTTAGTGTCAGTGAGAATGGAGCACACCTCCACAGTATATGTCTATAGTATATTATGTAGTACACTGATGCAGTGTACTTTGCGGGTATCTTGGATGATGTTTGTATTATTAATGAACATAATATTATGTTCTGGCATGTTTAGATATAGTTTTGCTAACTGCTAACTTTGCTAACTCGCTAATCCATAGATTACAGATATGAATTCATTCAACATGAATTCATCTAATTTAAAACTCATCATACGAGCATGTTGCTGATCAGTGGATCAAATTTCCAATGAACATTTGTAATATAACTATGATTAGTCAGATCACATTAAAAACAGTCGGGGATATCCTTTAATGTTGAGCGCACGGGAGTCATTCACTTTGTATGCTTGTAGCGCCAGTGAAAGCCATTCAGAGTGAAGGAATCAAACTGAAACGAGATGAGTATAAGGTGTGTCTAGAGTGTCTATAATGTAATTTTAATGGAGCTAACTGTAGCATAGTTACTGCTAATGAGAGTCTGAAGCAAGGCTCCTATGGCTTTCATGCTGTGCTGCAAGGCCATCAATTAGCAATGAGGGCGGAGACCAGTCTTTCATGCTCATCGTAGCTTTGAAGGAATTAGTCTGTTTGAACATTTACATCTTTGAGTGAAAGGGGGAAAGGGAGAAACAGACAAGAAGAGAGAGTGGAGCTGATAGGTTGCACCCTGCTGCTATCCGCGACAGTGCTTTTTGCCAAGGGCAGCTCTCCCTTTCAACTCAACTTACACCCTGTGATAAGTGATGGACTTTTTTTCCACACCATAACTTGCATTATTCACATTTTTGGAGGAAACTTCACCAGTAAGGAAAGCATACTTATTCAACTCTTTACGATGATGCACTCATTTTGCAGATTAGATTTGATTGATAGATTAGATAGGAACGTCATTAATCTTTTGGGAGGGTTCCCTTTGGAAAGTTCCAATTCCAACGGCAGCACAACACGGTACAATAGGACAGCACACAGAGCACACAAGCAATAAAAAATGAGTAGTATCGCTAAAATATGAGAAAAAAAGAGCAGCAGACCTGGACCTAATATGAAGAGTTGACTAGAGTGCACAAAATAACAAATGAACAAATACAGTGCTGGTGTGTTTAAGCATTTAATAAATAATAAGGACTATACAGTTTGTGTTGAGGTCAGGCCTGCTTAGGTGAAGACTGGGGGAAATTTACGTTTTGCAGTTCCTGAAAGTATGGTAGGACTGACAGACAGGGAGACAGAAAGACAGGAAGGAGTGCAGCAGTGAGCATTAACAAGGGAGGGCAAGAACAGAGGAACTGACATCCAACTGGGTAATGCAACAAACAACAGCAACAACACCGACAGATATACCTTCCAGCTGTTGTCTTTCATATGCTAATGCTCATGTGAACATCTGCCAACGCGATGAGAAAGATGATGTGTGTTTTGGTGTGTGCATGTTTGTGTATTTCATATCAAATCAAGTACTCAGCACTTTGAGGCACAAGGCAGGAAAACAGTGACGCAAGCTCACATGATACTGTCTACGTTGTGTCTAGATTAAATGATTTACCACAAAATTGTTGTTCTTCTAAAAGATGGATTGGGATTTGGGCCTTGGCTGTGGTATGTTCATTGTAATGACCATACCGCACTAAATTTTTAATACTAACCACAAAAGTGATGGAAATGAACACATAGTGAACCTACAGTTGTACCTACAGTAAACGGAGTTCCACTGGAGCACTTAGCAGAAGTACTGAGTATAACTTGTGACTTGTGCTCTAGACCTTCATGTCCTCAGGAGGAACCAATGGGTTTGGACATGAGTGCAGCATGCGACAGGAGCACTGGGGCAGTACTGAGCAAAAGTCTGACAGTGAGTTAATTATGGTGAATCACTGACTGAAAAGATTTGTTCATTTCACAGTTCAGCTGCTGCGGGTGAACCTGATTCGTTGTTTGTTCCCTGCAAACAAGTCAACTGACACAAATTACTCATTGAAAGTGAAACTGATGCACAGTGAACGTACTGAGTGTACGGGAGGAACTAGTTTACTACACATCAGTATGTGAACGAATCACTGAACGAATCACTGAACAAACTGCACTTAACGATTCAGTGAACGAATCTTTTGAATAAATCTTTTTACTGAACAGACTCCACTTATTCAGTACCCCTAAAAGAACTATTTTGCCCATCACTACTTCATTAAAAAACTTGCAGCAGTAAAAAGAAAATCCTTCTCGCTGTATTAAACAGACGCCACATATGTTAGTGAACCATTGCTCTGATTTTAGTGTGTCTCCCATGTGGCTGAAGCCTCATGTTAACAAGGATTATTTTATGGCCCAGCAGGGTGTTTCTATTCCAGCTATTTTGTTGAGCTCATTCAACAACTGAAAGAAACAGCTGACAAATGAAAGAGATTAGACTATTCTGAGCTGCTCCATTAATGTCCTTGTGTTTTTTGTGTGCCACTGCTACCCAATGTACACCGAGTCGCTCCAAGGCCATCATGTGGCCTGTAAAGCTTCTCTCCATGGGAATATACTATCTTTTCTCTGGCAGAAATGCACCAAGGTCTCTGATTGGAACATTTTAAATCCCCCTGCGTGTTATTGGGAGGCCACCAACTGGAGCGTGTTCACACGTATGAGTGATGGTGTATGTGTGCAAATGCCACAGATCTCAAAGGAATTGGGTTGATTTTTGAGAGCTTCCAAGCAGCACGGAGATCTTGAAAGCATGCATGTCTATTTGTTATCGGGTTGTCCACATGCTGAGTTAAATGTGCTGCCAAAGAATGGTGCACAAGAGAAATCCTATGGGTACGTTAACCACGTTACTCAACAGAGGAAGAGAGAAACAGAGTTAGGAGGAGAATGCATTGGTATATTGAGAAGATAATGCTGTGACAGCAGAGAAAAACAAATGAAATGTCATGGACGAAGGAAAAAAGAGTGGATAAAACAGGAGAACATGGTGGTGAAAGACTGGAGAGGGCAAATGAAAAGGAGAAGCGGGATCAGCAATCGGAACTAAAAGATTAACTCACAAGGTGAGCTAAGATAAGACTGGAACCAGACCTCCTCACATGTACAAGCACACGCCGACTACTGATCAGTTATCCTGTAATCCATGTGTGTAACCATACATCATCACCTTGATTACATCGAGCACACGCATGCGCACACACGCACACACACACACACACACACACACACACACACACACACACACACACACACACACACACACACACACACACTTGTATGCTGATTCCTACAGCAGCAAATACACACCGCTAGAATGTCCCCTTTGTTTTGTTTCACAGATTCAGCTGTGTGTCTGCACACACACACACACAGAACCACCCAGAGCCAGTACGGCTGCTTTCTTATATGAACAACACTAGTCAAAGTGACTAAAGCTGCAGCGAAGTCATTTGTTCTAAGTAAAGTTCAGGCTGCAGAGGAGATCATGGACATACAAACACTCAGGTCAGCCTGGTTGTGCAGTGTCGATCACCCCTCTGCTCCGGTCAGCTTGGTCTGCTGGGAAATGTCCAGAGCTCAGCTTAAGTGAGTTCAATTTAATTTGAACTTCACACAGCCGAGAGAAAGATTGTGAGCATGGCGGTGTTTGTGTGTGCGATGTGTGTGTATGTGAGCGTGGGTGTGAGGCTATGGTAGATGGGAGAGAAAATAGTGTTCTATCATTCTTGAAGGGACACGAACATATCTAACCACATGTTCGACCTGGGTGAGTCTGTGTGTGTGAAACACTACCACTTCAATAAGCAGGTCAAAACCAGTAGTTTATCTCTTGTCCTTCTATTATCAAGCATAAAAACGTTCCTCTGGACTTTCTTTATGCTTGATAATAGAAGGACATGATATAAACAGATGGTATAGCTTTGACTGAATATTTTTGTTCTGATTTTTTACTCTATGTATAATAGATGTATGTATGTATATTGTAACATTGTCTAGATGATCTAAAATTATTCATTCATCATCATCCTGCTTGCTTGGGTCGCTGTTGTGCTAGAGCCAAAGCCAGCTGTCAATGGGTGAACAGCAGGGATACACTGTGGACGAGTTGCCAGCTCACCACAGGACCACATGAAGGACAGACAACCATTCACACTCACATTCACACCTACGGGCGATTTAGAGTGACCAATGTACCTTAGCATGCTTTTGGTGGTGGGAGGAAGCCGGAGTACCTGGTGAGAACCCACGCAGCCATGGGGAGAGCATGCAAACTCCACACAGAAAGATCCCAGGCCAGGAATCGAACTAACAGTGCTAACCACTGCCCCACCGTGTGAGCCACTGTATAAGTAAAATTATTTCTAAAAACAAAAGAAACTGGTTCAGGAGCCATACGAAAGAGAGTGTGTTTGCAACAGCAACTGTGTGTGTGTGTGAGAGAGAGACACAGAGAAGAGAGAGAGAGAGAGACAGAGAGAGAGAGAGAGAGAGAGAGAGTAACACGTTTTGGTTGATGGTTAAAACTACTGATCCAGGAGATGGATTATGAAAGAGCGTTTGCAACAACGACTGGTCTCTCTCTCTCTCGCTCTCTCTCTCTCTCTCTCTCGCTCCCTCATACAGCCGCTAGAGGGCGCTGCTCCACTACACAGAGCAGCTGTCCTCACGTTGTGAGCTGACAGGCACGAGCGCAACAACAGTCTGTCTGACTCCCCGACCGCATCGCACATCTGTCCCGCCACTTTATTATCACTTCCGTCAAAGAGGATAAAGATATTTGGATCACGACAATAACCCGATGGGCGGGTTCCAACTGGATTGTTCCCTCCGTGTGGTTATGGCTCAATAAGTAAGTTTCTGCCTCAGTCGCTGTGCCGAAGAGGAGAGGAGCGCAACTTTCACAGGACCGGAGGAACCGCAGGGGCAGTTTGCTTTTCTTTTTCACCCCAGGAGGTCACATCTGGCACCGGCTCCGCGTCTTTCCAGCCCGGCTGTGAGGGTGGATGGTATGGTATAACTTTTCTCCAGTCGAATTCGAGCGGCCGGTGGGACACAGCAGCAGTTTGTGGTGCTGGAGGGAGGATGCGTCTTCTGTCTCGGATAGCTGAGCGGCTATGAGGAGAGAAATCTACCTGCTGGGCTAACACAAGAAGAACTCCCCACCAACAGGTATACACACACACACACACACACACACACACACACCGCAAGGTTGTAATGCAAATCCTGCTACAATCAAAAAAGTGTGCGTGATCAAAAAGTATTTAGCACCTTCCACATGAAAAGGATTGTATAACAGTCTGCTGGTCATCTCCGAAAAACCATGTCAGCACAGAATGGATTAGTTTTCATCTGCTCCATTTGAGGTAATAGACCTGGATTTCATGTTGAGAGTTTGGAAAAAAAGAAAAAAAAAAAGATTGCAGCCGGTATATCCCATCAACCTGGTTTGCTGTGGACTCCGTTGTGTTATCACGCTTCTGGTTTTACAGCAAAGACAAATGATTGCGGTTGCCCTCGTGCACGCGCGCACACGCACGCACGCACGCACGCACACACACACGCACACGCACACACACACACACACACACACACACACACACACACACACACGCGCACACACACACACACACACACACACACACACACACACACACACACACACACACACACACACACACACACACACACACACACACACACACATATGGCGCCTGGCTGATCTTTGCGCTTTTTGTGGAGGCAGCACTGGTGCTCAGCGGTGACAAGTTGTCCCTTGTTGCTGGACTGAATGAGCTGTGGCATTTCCAGGGTTGTTCGAGGCTCCAGTTCGTTGTCATATGTTCTCTTCATTCCAGGAGTGAGACTGGATAAGGTTTTGCCTACCATACCTTCATTGTCTTTTCCAATTACATGTCAGAAACATGCAAATAGAGGATATTAAAGATTAACATTGAGATGATCGGAGAGTGAGGAGTGTGAGGAGGGGGGTTGGGGGGGGGGGTTGGGGCAGCGGCATGGATCCCATGGATCCCATGGATCCCCACATGTGCGGTGTTTTCTTTGCTGATGATTTAGCAGTATAATGCCTCAGCCTGGCTGCAGAGGAGAAGCTTGGCTGCAGAGGAGAAGCTCTGATGTGTCAGAGGTGTTGTAGTGGCAACTATTGCTCTGGGTGTGTTTGCAGTTAAAATCAAACAAATACATCTCATCATCCAGTTACGCTGTGGTCCTTTTAGGCCCTGTGTGCCAAGAAAGTGTTTTTATTCAAACAAGGATTGTCTCTCCAACTATGAATTTGAATCCCCCCCGATCTGATCTCTGTTCACAAACCCTTGCGATCTTATATGAGGCAAAGAAAGATAGGAGGCACGTTACAAGGTGGGAGATAGTGAGACATGAGTGACAGCAGAGAAAGATACTGGAAGATGTCTTTTAGTGGGCGATAAAAGAGTACATTTAAGAAGACAAACGTGCGGTCACTGATTAGTTGTCCATAGAAATGGTTCTATGTATTTTTAATGTGGCCACAGGCAAATGAATACCATGATGACTTGTTCTAAGCATTGCCGGTTTGTTCAGGAAAGTCTTACTCGACTGAACACCATATGTATCCACAGATCTGTAGGGTGTATTTTCTGAAAACATATCTTTTGTAGATGGATGGTTTAGGTGAGGAGGAGGAGGAGGAGAGGTGATGTGACGAAGACG